>NC_068424.1:50938206-51133206 GCF_023373465.1 Oncorhynchus keta | reverse complement strand
AGAGTTACACATGGGATAAAGAAAGGTACAGTCAATAACACAATAGAAATATATATATACAGTACAGTGTGTGCAAATGTAATAAGATTAGGGAGGTAAGGCAATAAATAGGCCATAGTGGTGAAAAAAATTACAATTTAGCATCAACACTGGAGTGATAGATGTGCAGATGATGATGTGCAAGTAGAGATACTGGGGTGCAAAGGAGCCAAAAAATGAATAACAATATGGGGATGAGGTAGTTGGATGGGCTATTTATAGATGGGCTGTTTACAGGTGCATTGATCGGTAAGCTGTTCTGACAGCTGATGCTTAAAGTTAGATAAAGATATAAGTCTCAAGCTTCAGTGATATTTGCAATTCGTTCCAGTCATTGGCAGATGACAAATACAGTCGGTTTCATTCCTTCACATACCTCTTGTACACAATGACAGATTTGAGATTCAAAATACGAACCCTAAGCCCTATATCACACATTACTGTCAATCACAGTCCCATAGGGATTAAATATACAGTAGGCTTCTCTCTCTCTGTCACTTAGCAGCATTCGTATAGGATTCAGACCCCTTGACTTTTTTCACATTTTGTTACGTTTTTTTGTATTGATTAAAGTGTAGTTTTTTCCCCTCAATCTACACACAATACCCCACAATGACAAAGTAAAAACAGGTTTTTAGATTTTCTTCTTAATGTATAAAAACATATTTACATATTTACATAAGTATTCAGACCCTTTACTCAGTACTTTATTGAAGAACCTTTGGCAGCGATTACAGCCCGAGTCTTCTTGGGTATGATAATACAAGCTGTGCACACCTGTATTTGGGGAGTTTTTCCCATTCTTCTCTGCAGATCCTCTCACGCTCTGTCAGGTTGAATGGGGAGCGTCGCTGCACAGCTATTTTCAGCTCTCTCCAGAGGTGTTAAATTGGGTTCAAGTCCGGGCTCTGGCTGGGCCACTCAAGGACATTCAGAGACTTGTCCAGAAGCCACTCCTGCATTGTCTTGGCTGTGTGCTTAGGGATCTCTTTGTACTTTGCTCCGTTCGTCTTTCCCTCAACCCTGACTCTCCCAGTCCCTGCCGCTGAAAACATCCCCACACCATGATGCTGCCACCACCATGCTTCACCGTAAGGTATAGTGCCAGATTTCCTCCAGATGTGACTCTTGGCATTCAGGCCAAAAAGTTCAATCTGGGTTTCATCAGACCAGAGAATTTTGTTTCTCATGGTCTGAGTCCTTTAGGCTTCCATCTGGCCATTCTACCCTAAAGGCCTGATTGGTGGAGTGCTGCAGAGATGGTTGTCCTTCTGAAATGTTCTCACATCTCGACAGAGGAACTCTGGAGCACTGTCAGAGTGACCATCGAGTTTTTGGTCACCTCCCTGACCAAGACCCTTATCCCCCGATTGCTCAGTTTGGCCGGGTGGCCAGCTCAAGGAAGAGTCTTGGTGGTTCCAAACTTCTTCCATTTAAGAATGATGGAGGCCAAGGTGTACTTGGGGACCATCAATGCTGCAGACATCATTTTTTGGTACCATTCCCCAGATCTATGCCTCGGAACTCTACGGACAATTCCTTCGAGCTCATGGATTGGGTTTTGCTCTGCCAAGGGGTCTGACTACTTTCCGAATGCACTGCAGATCAAATTATATTTCATCATCCTCCACTGTCTCACCCAATCTGTCTGCTTTACAGACCTAATGATTGGTTAAGCAGCTATAGGTTTTGAGAGCAGACAGTATTATTCCTATCTGCTGCTGGCTGCCGGCTGTTTGCGCTGAATGTGAACGTTAGCATTAATCCATCTTAGCGGTGGTCTGTGCTCCTTCACGGTCTTCTCCCTACTAGCCACGGCGCCTTTCAACCTAAGCAATTAGCTAGCGCTAATGCCTGTTCCATGCGTGTTCATGTGTGATTGTGTGTGTGTTCATGTGTGAATATTTGTGTATATGTTTAAGAATATGTGTGTTTGGCGTCCTGCTGTGTTTTCACTTTCACCTATGCTGCACTCAGAACCAATCCAGTCTGACCTTTGAACTCCGAGTTGTAGGGAGCTGTCCACCTACCTGTATATCATATGTACAATATCAACAATCCCACAGTTCCCCAGGCATGAAGAGCCATGTTGGAGACTTGTGGTCGGCAGGTGCCATTGATCCACACGGTAAACCAGCTCAGTGCACATCCAGACCATTAGCTCAGCCATAGAGAGATTATGACTAAACACACTATTCCCAGTCATTCACACCTCGTTTCACTTTCTGATCATTACCCTTTAGCGAAGCAGGGGAGCTGGCCCATAGAAGTTGCATTGAGCTGGGGAGGTTATGCAGTGTGTGACTGAGTAAAACAACTCTCCCCGTCCATACAACTGTTCTGTAGGCTATAGGGGGACGTCGACCCTCCCCAGCACCAGCTACAGCGAACCACAGATTTCTATCTGTTCACTCCCACTTCAGTAGGTGAGTGAGGTTTGTTGATATAGTATTTATTCCGAGGTCCTGACACTCCTCAGTGAGAGAGGTGTTTTAAATGTGAAGGAGGAGACGACAACCTTTTGATATGTACTGTTGAAGTACCTCTCCTCCCACACCGCCCATACAACAACAGCATGTGATAGAGCACCACTTCTTCTGTGTTCTAGTCGTGAGCCTGTGGTTAGATTCGCTCTTTTATTGGTATTTCATTTCTACATTTTGTTTGATTCCTTTGATTTGGCTTCTGTGTCTGTAGAGTGCGAACAGAGTTATACGCAGTACTTTTTCTGAATGGCTGTGTGTGTGTGTGTATCGGGTTGCACTTAGCACTGATATACAGTACCATACACTCTCCTCGCACTCTGCCACAGTGAATGAGAGGAGGAGGAGAGGAGGAGGAGGGGGGGGACACAGCCGATGGCGAGAGCCACCAGATGATAGCCGTTAGTGTGTTCTGCTCTCCCGGGCCCGGTCCAGACCTCAGGATTGGCACAGCAAATGCATCCATCCTCATGACCTACTGAGAGGTGGATTCATCAACACATTTGTTTGGCCACAAATAGACGTTCTACATTGATTTTCTCGCTCGCTCTCTTTTTGCCATGGTATATTTTCAAGATGGCTTCCAGCCTCTGCCTTACATGGATTTTGACTTCCATTGGAAGACTATATGTCGAAAAAAGAGGTGGTTTCTGAGGTGAAATAAAGGACTGTTTTGAAAATGTAAGCTATTTGTTGTAGTATTTGTTAGTATTTGACAAACAGACAGCATCTTTTAGAGACCTGATGGCACCTAAACCCCTTTCAGTCATCCACTTCAGTGTGACTTTAATATCAGCAGCATATGATTTGGGAGTATGATATCCAAATATATAGATTACACTTTAATGTCTGACTTTATTATCAGCAGCGTATGATTTGGGAGTATGATATCCAAATATATAGATGACACTTTAATGTCTGACTTTATTATCAGCAGCGTATGATTTGGGAGTATGATATCCAAATATATAGATTACACTTTAATGTCTGACTTTATTATCAGCAGCATATGATTTGGGAGTATGATATCCAAATATATAGATTACACTTTATTGTCTGACTTTATTATCAGCAGCATATGATTTGGGCGTATGATATCCAAATATATAGATTACACTTTAATGTCTGACTTTAATATCAGCAGCATATGATTTGGGAGTATGATATCCAAATATATAGATTACACTTTATTGTCTGACTTTAATATCAGCAGCATATGATTTGGGAGTATGATATCCAAATATATAGATGACACTTTATTGTCTGACTTTATTGAGTGACTGACTATGGGCTGGTTTCTCGGACAACACCGATTTAGCCTTAAAAGTGATTTCAATGGAGATTTTATATTGAGCACGCTTTTCTAGTCCATTATTAGGCTTAATTTGACATCAGGAAACTCTCCCTTTGTGTAATATAAACACAGTCCTATTGCTGCATGCTGTCAGAGGTTTCTCATCAGGAGCAGAGGAATCAGAGTGACTCCCAGAGTGGCTCCCAGGACGACAACCCTCCTATGTCTTCCTGGAAACGGAGATTAAGCCACAATCCAATTCAGCTGGTATTCATGTCATGTTTTTACTACAAGGTTGCTCTGGGACACAGAAAGGCAGATGGTAGTAGAAAACTAAAAGGATGTTGCATTTAGTGCTTTTTGAGGCATTGAACTAAATATTGATGCACGTATTGGCTTGACACACACACACACACACACACACACACACACACACACACACACACACACACACACACACACACACACACACACACACACACACACACACACACACACACACACGCATACACACACACACACACACTCCTGTTCTCACACGCACACACACACACACACACACACACACACACACACACACTCCTGTTCTCACACATACAGACACACACACACACTCCTGTTCTCACACATACAGACACACGCGACTTATCAAGTAGGTCAAGCTTTGACATTTGATCAATACTCAATAGAGAGAGACAGAGATACAGAGAGAGCGAGAGAGACAGAGAGAGCGAACGAGAGAGAGAGACAGAGAGATCGAGCGAGAGAGACAGAGCGAGAGAGACAGGGAAAGAGACATAGAGAGAGAGAGACAGGGAAAGAGACGGAGACAGAGAGAGACAGGGAAAGAGACAGAGACAGAGAGACAGAGAGAGAGAGAGAGACAGAGAGAGAGAGACAGAGACACAGACAGAGAGAGAGAGACAGAGAGAGAGAGAGAGAGAGACACAGACAGAGACAGAGACAGAGAGAGAGAGGTTCTGCTCACTCTATCCTTACTAGTCTCTCTCACTACAGTATTTCTCGTCTCAATAAAGATTAGTCAAAGCTAGTTGTTTTTTACTTATTTCTTCAGATATTCATAAAAACCTTCGATCTGTGGCTAGCAGCTTAGCTCTGCACTTCAATCCTTCTCTGTTCTGCCCTTTCATTGCTCTCTCACAGCCCTCTCTAATGCGCGCCCACACAGCTATGCACAGTGTCACTCACGCTCTTCCATTGTGGATTCTTGTGTGGGCGCGCACTTGTGTGTGTGTTTGACGACGGTCGTTTCAGGAAGCGTGCTCACTCGGAGGAAGAGACGGGGTTGTAAACAGAAACACCACCCAGGGCCTCTTTGATGGGCCGTGACTCACAGAGGTGTGAGGGGTGGAGTGTAATTGTGTGTGGGTGCAGGCATGAGTGTGTGTGTGTGTGTGGTTGTGTGTGTGTGTGTGTGTGTGTGTGTGTGTGTGTGTGTGTGTGTGTGTGTGTGTGTGTGTGTGTGTGTGTGTGTGTGTGTGTGTGTGTGTGTGTGTGTGTGTGTGTGTGTGTGGGCATCGATGTGTGTGTGCGTCCTTATGAGAGAGGGTAAGGGGCGCCCTACAGGTTCCGCCTGGGGTGTATGTGGTGTTCATGGCCTCAGGGCCAGCAGTGGAGTGGGAGCATGTTATAGCTGTACAGTAGGATAGTCACACAATGTGTTACTGTTACAGTGGTTGACCCTGGGTTTATTTTACACCCCACGTTCTGTATTGTTCAGTTGACGTTATGATTAAACGAGTGCAGTTGGCTCTGACACCTGTGGTGACCTCTATCCTTCAAACTTAACAAAGCAGAGTGGGAGGCTGAGGGTGTGGGCCACGCTGTAATCAAAGCAGCTCACCCTCTGTTTGCTCTCTCTTGATGAGCAAATGTAACGACATGGCTGAACCCCTCTGACTGAGAGAGTCCCTCTAGATTCATAGTCCCTTATATGCAGTGTAGATTGACTTAAATGAATTACTTCCCCGTGGAAAAGCGTGTGCACTGCCCATGACCATTGTGTGTAATCGGCAGCATTAGTGGGAATGGTTTGGTCCTGTCCACTGCATCATGCGGCCTCTGTGGTAATGGAATGAGGCTGGGGACGTTTCAGCACACACTGTACTGTCCCTAGCCATAGGAAAACACGAGCAGGCATTCCTTTTTTAAAGGACATTTGTTATATATTCTTTGGTGTTTATATTAGAGATGGCAGTTGTGTACAACAATGACTATTACTTTGCTCTGACTTGATAGTCGTTGATATTTAAACAGAGATGGATATCCACGTTCAGTGACTGAGCTGTGAATATCCATCAAAAGATGTATTCTCTCCCAAAGGATCTCATACAGTAGTAAGCTTGTGCTCCTAATTCTGACGGCATTGACAACTTAAAGGAGGAATATGATGTATTTTGAGGGTTACTTTAAGTCGTTTCTACACTTTTCCGGTGATGAATCTCCTGACTGGAGTTAGGGAGGATTGGTACCGGGAGATCATGTGACTCCAGGGAGCTACTTTACTCCTATTGGATAGAGTTGTGGAGAGAGAGGGAGAAACGGAGGATCAAAGACCCAGAATAAAATATGCAAGCTCATTCGCTCTCTGCTTCAAAGAAAACCTCAAGTTCACCTCAGCTCACTGTCGCCAAGGTGACCCAACGCAACCAAAATAAAACTACGCAAAAATCATGAGACATCGCCAAACTATAAATATTGCATCCCGACAGACAATGGCATTCAACCACTTGTATTTCCACAATGAGCACAAGCTATTTTAGTAATGTGTACCTGCGGCTACAGACCTAACTCTTTGCTTAATTTTGATTCTAATTTGAGAGATTAACGATTTCTAGCCAGATCATGCAAAATGCTTGACTCCCCTCCTGTTTGATGGAATTGCGAGCCACCACTTGTAAATTGCTCGTGCCCACTCCCCAGGTCGCCCCCTGGCCCCTGTCAACTATCATTTTTATTGCTGCTGATGAGATCCTGAGACAAGCCCCCCCCCCCCATCGTACCTGCATCAGTGGAGCTCATCCCATTGCAGATGAGATGAGAGAGGGAGAGAAAAAGCAGAGTTTATTAGTACATGTGCTAGTGAGCAGTGTGAAGTTGGACCCTGGTCTACAGCATGAAGTGACCGGCACCCGGCAGTGCAGGCTGTCTGTGAAGAGGGTGAGTGTTCTTCACGAGGGCCACTTCTCACAGATAGAGAGGGAAAGAGGAGGGGTGGGGAGTCCACTGTGCACTGAGAGATCCCTTATCAGGGCTTCAAATGGGCAATACGATCTTCAAGATACAATTTATAAAACAATTCATTTGTCTTTTTTTTTTTTTTTTTAGATGTTACAGAAGGATCTGAGCAAGATGGAAGATTCCCCCCAACTACACCTGCATTGCTTGCTGTTTGGGGTTTTAGGCTGGGTTTCTGTACAGCACTTTGAGATATCAGCTGATGTACGAAGGGCTATATAAATACAATTTGATTTGATTTTGATTTGATTTGAACTGCTTGTCTCTGGAAAGAGGTCAGGTTTCAGAACAGGTGCATTAACACTCCTCAGTGTCTTTTGTCTACCCAAAACACAGGGAAAGTTTCAACTAGTTGGCGTTGGTCTCCACTAAGACAAAGGCATATAGGCCTAGTTTCTGGAGAAAAATAGGATAGTGGCGCTCAATTGGTGTGCTAATGGACCCGCGAGTCACTTTACACTGTACTGTGGTTTATTAGGATCCCCATTAGCCGACGCCAATGACGACAGCTACTCTTACTGGGGTTCGACAGGTGCTCAACAAGAGAGACACTCGTTAGCTGTCGCTATTAACTAAAGTCAACCTCTATGTTGTCTTCTGTTTAGTCTGGGTGTCCTTGTTCAGAGTCGAGCTAAATGCTGGTGTAAAGACTAATTATTGCTCACCTTTGAAATGCTTTTCTGTATGGCAGAGCAGCCTCTTTGTGTGAGCCGTGGACACGACCTCCTCGTTTGATCTCTGTCCTTCTAAAAAGACCGAAAGGTGTTTGTGTCCCCCTTTATTTCTCACTGCAGTGAGTTGGTCCCACAGGTGAAGATAGAGGGGCCTTATTCATGTGTTTGTGCGTTTGTGTGCACATGTGCGTGCGTGCCTGTATGTGTGTGTGTGTTCCTTGAGTGTGTGTAAATGCGCGTGTCTGTAGGTGTGCGTATCGAGCTCTCCGGTTAGAGGGTTAGCTGGTAGGAGGCGGGAGAGAGTGTGCTCATTGGCAACAGAACCAGGAACATGTTGACAGTTCTATACAGTTGAGGTCGGAAGTTTACATGCATTCAGGTTGGAGTCATTAAAACTTGTTTTTCAACCTCTCCACAAACTTCTTGTTAACAAACTATAGTTTTGGCAAGTCGGTTAGGACATCTACTTTGTGCATGACACAAGTAATTTTTCCAACAATTGTTTACAGACAGATTATTTCACTTATAACTCACTGTATCACAATTCTAGTGGGTCAGAAGTTTACATACACTTGGTTGACTGTGCCTTTAAACAGCTTGGACAATTCCAGAAAATTATGTCATGGCTTTAGAAGCTTCTGATAGGCTAATTGACATCATTTGAGTCAATTGGAGGTGTACCTGTGGATGTATTTCAAGGCCTACCTTCAAAGTGCCTCTTTGCTTGACATCATGGGAAAATCAAAAGAAATCAGCCAAGGCCTCATAAAATAATTGTAGACCTCCACAAGTCTGGGTCATCCTTGGGAGTAATTTCCAAATGCCTGAAGGTACCACGTTCATCTGTACAAACAATAGTACGCAAGTATAAACACCATGGGACCACGCAGCCGTCATACCGCTCAGGAAGGAGACGCGTTCTGTCTCCTCGAGATGAAAGTACTTTGGTGCAAAAAGTGTAAATCAATCCCAGAACAACAGCAAAGGACCTTGTGAAGATACTGGAGGAAACTGGTACAAAATTATCTATATCCACAGTAAAACAAGTCCTATATCGACATAACCTGAAAGGCCACTCAGCAAGGAAGAACCCACTGCTCCATAACCGCCATAAAAAAAGCCAAACTGCACATGGGGACAAAGATCGCACTTTTTGGAGAAACGTGGTCTGATGAAACAGAAATATAACTGTTTGGCCATAATGACAATTGTTATGTTTGGAGGAAAAAGGGGGAGGCTTGCAACCCGAAGAACACCATCCCAACCGTGAAGCACGGGGGTGGCAGCATCATGTTGTAGGGGTGCTTTGCTGCAGGAGGGACTGGTGCACAGAAAATAGATGGCATCATGAGTGAGGAAAATTATGTGGATATATTGAAGCAACATCTCAAGACATCAGTCAGGAAGTTAACGCTTGGTTGCAAATGGGTCTTCCAAATGGACAATGACCCCAAGCATACTTCCAAAGTTATGGCTTAAGGACAACAAAGTCAAGGTATTGGAGTGGCCATCACAAAGCCCTGACCTCAATCCTATAGACAATTTGTCGGCAGAACTGAAAAGGCATGTGCGAGCAAGGAGGCCTACAAACCTGACTCAGTTACACCAGTTCTATCAGGAGGAATGGGCCAAAATTCACCCAACTTGTCGTGGAAGGCTACCCGAAACTTTTGACCCAAGTTAAACAATTTAAAGGCAATGCTACCAAATACTAATTGAATGTATGTAAACCTCTGACCCACTGGGAATGTGACGAAAGAAAGAAAAGCTGAAATAAATCATTATCTCTACTATTATTCTGACATTTCACATTCTTAAAATAAAGTGTGAATCCTAACCTACCTAAAACAGGGAATTTTTACTCGGATTAAATGTCAGGAATTGTGAAAAACGGAGTTTAAATGTTTTTGGCTAAGGTGTATGTAAACCTCCGACTTCAACTGTACATATTTCATTCATGTTTTACTTTTAATAGCTGAGCAGAGAGAGAGAGAGAGGAGAGAAGATGATACTTTATCACTGAGCCAGTACACCACAGAGGACTTTTGGATGTCAGCCCAAAATCATAACACGAGATGACAATAGATTATAATGACTTCGCCCAGACTTAATTTAGACTCGGTTTTCTCTAGGGGGGAAGCAGCTCGTGAGGCTGGCTGTGTAGAGCAGGTGGATCAGTAGGCCTCTCACTGTCTGTACAAGTGGATATATGCCGTTTAAGAGATGAATGGAGGATGGTGACTAAGGCAGTCGTGCGGAGGAGAAGACAAATGGGGTGTAGTCATCTTGCCCAGGTCATTTACAATGTGTCTGATCCTATAGACATGTTCTCGTGGACATCACACAGGCCTACAGCAGTACACTGAAAACAAAACACAGTTGATGGCATCATTTCCTCATTGAATTCATCATCTGCACTGTAATAATATCGTCTCTGCATGTGTTGATTTCATGAAAACAATCCGGGACCACCACACTCTGGTCTGGGATCTGCGCATGCCGTTGCATTTGCTTGCCTTCCCTTAAAAATGGCACTGTCTGGTTGGGGTCAGTAGCACGCCAGTCTGACCTTAGATCTGCTGGTATTGACCTTGCAGATGGTAGACTGCAGTCTGCGCGCATGCCTTGCTTTACCCAACCTCTCACACTCTAGAATGATTTAAGAATGACCTTGGGACACGCAGTGATAACGTTTGGCTTCCATTTGTCTCTATCTGTTTGCCCCGTACTCCTCCTCCCTTTGTTTTTCTCTCTCTTTCCCTCCCTCCCTCTCTTGGTGTTACTTTAGGGGTATATTTTGTTGTTTTAGTGAGCTTGATGTACTCTCTCTCTCTTTCTGTCTCTCTTCCTGTCTCTTCCTCTCTCTTCCTCTGTTGTAGCAGACTGTGTTGTGTTGCAATAATTCTCTAGTGGTTGCTGATGTGATGTTGTTGCTGTCTTCTCTTATGCCTTTTGTTTCTTCCCTGCGTTGTTCTGCTGCCTGTGTTGTGGTGAGCGCTCCCCTAACCTCAGTTCATTCTGTTGTGGCACCACCGCAGTCCAGGATGACGCTGCTCCCGGTACCCAGGAGTACATTATGTTGCGGCAGGATTCCGTCCACTCATCGGCGGATTTAAGGAGCAAAGGGTCCCCCTTTCGTGCTAAGTGTCACGAAATCTTCTGCTGCCCGCTGAAGCAAGTGGTCAACAAAGAGAGCTCAGAGCCTGAAGGTTTGTCCGCACCCCCCCCTGGTTTGTATCTGTTGCCTTCTGGTTTGTATCTGTTGCCTTTTCCCTCTCTATCCTCTCTGGTTTGTATCACTCTCTGGTTTGTATCTGTTGCCTTTTCCCCTCTCTATCACTCTCTGGTTTGTATCTGTTGCCTTCTCCCCTCTCTATCACTCTCTGGTTTGTATCTGTTGCCTTTTCCCCTCTCTATCACTCTCTGGTTTGTATCTGTTGCCTTCTCCCCTCTCTATCACTCTCTGGTTTGTATCTGTTGCCTTTTCCCCTCTCTATCACTCTCTGGTTTGTATCTGTTGCCTTTTCCCCTCTCTATCACTCTCTGGTTTGTATCTGTTGCCTTTTCCCCTCTCTATCACTCTCTGGTTTGTATCTGTTGCCTTCTCCCCTCTCTATCACTCTCTGGTTTGTATCTGTTGCCTTTTCCCCTCTCTATCACTCTCTGGTTTGTATCTGTTGCCTTCTCCCCTCTCTATCACTCTCTGGTTTTTGTATCTATCACTCTCTGGTTTGTATTGCCTTTTCCCCTCTCTATCACTCTCTGGTTTCACTCTCTGGTTTGTATCTGTTGCCTTTTCCCCTCTCTATCACTCTCTGGTTTGTATCTGTTGCCTTTTCCCCTCTCTATCACTCTCTGGTTTGTATCTGTTGCCTTTTCCCCTCTCTATCACTCTCTGGTTTGTATCTGTTGCCTTTTCCCCTCTCTATCACTCTCTGGTTTGTATCTGTTGCCTTCTCCCCTCTCTATCACTCTCTGGTTTGTATCTGTTGCCTTTTCCCCTCTCTATCACTCTCTGGTTTGTATCTGTTGCCTTTTCCCCTCTCTATCACTCTCTGGTTTGTATCTGTTGCCTTCTCCCCTCTCTATCACTCTCTGGTTTGTATCTGTTGCCTTCTCCCCTCTCTATCACTCTCTGGTTTGTATCTGTTGCCTTCTCCCCTCTCTATCACTCTCTTATATTCTGTCTGAACTGGTAGTTCTCCCCTCCTCCTCAAAACAAAGTTTCCTTTCCATTCCTGTCCTATTTTTTTTAAAGTATCTGTCCTGTGCGTGCTCTCACTCATAGTGCGTGTCTGTGTGTGCGTGTGTGTGTCTTACGCTTGCCTGTGGAGCACAGCCCACCCAAACCCCCTCCAAACATCAGACTTGGGTCATTGTCACCCAGGGGCACATGCTCCAGCCAAAATAAAGAAATAATAAAACCCCCTGAAGGGTTATAGAATGACGCATCTGCTGTCCACCATACTTTAGCGTTTCTATTTCAACCACAAGGCTTCGTAAAATAAGAAGCTTGCAACTTGTGCTACAGTCCTATCCCTCTGTCTGTATAGCATATGCACATTAGGGTCATAGTAAGATAACGCTGGTGCGGTATTGACATGTGCCCCACCTATTAAGTAACTATCCGACTCCCCCCTGCCCAAGATCCCCCACCTCTCCTTCTTCCCATCTCTCCTCCCGCTCGCTGCCCCTCCCCCTTTCTCTACCTGTCCTCCTCTTCCTCCTTCTCTCCTCTCTGTCCTCCCCCTCTCCCCTACTCTCTCCTCTCTCTCTCTACTCCCTTCTCTCCTCTCCGTCCTCCCCCTCTCCTCTTCCCCCTTCTCTCCTCTCCGTCCTCCCCCTCTCCTCTCCCCTACTCTCTCCTCTCTCTCTACCCCATTCTCTCCTCTCCGTCCTCCCCCTCTCCTCTTCCCCCTTCTCTCCTCTCCGTCCTCCCCCTCTCCTCTCCCCTACTCTCTCCTCTCTCTCTACCACCTTCTCTCCTCTCTGTCCTCCCCCTCTCCTCTTCCCCCTTCTCTCCTCTCCGTCCTCCCCCTCTCCTCTTCCCCTTTCTCTCCTCTCTGTCCTCCCCCTCTCCTCTCCCCTACTCTCTCCTCTCTCTCTACCCCATTCTCTCCTCTCCGTCCTCCCCCTCTCCCCTAATCTCCTCTCTCTCTCTACCCCCTTCCCTGGCGCTTGCAGACGCATGATGGTTTGGTTTGCCTGTGTATAGTCATGCTCATTGGGGAGAGGGGTAGACGTACAGTAACGTTAGTGTGCTCTTAACACCTGCATGCCAAGGCATTGTGCATGTATGCTTAATACTAGGGGTTGATTGTCTATTGCCCGAGGCTTGTGCCACGTTCATCAGTAGAGTACTAAGATTGCAAAATATGAAGGTGCCTTCCTTTTCAGACTTCCAGACAGCTTGGTAAGCAAGATGATTCCCTGCGGGTTATAGTACATTTGCAGTGTAAGCTGGTTTGTCATGTGGTTTCAGAGCTACATGATATCATCAGGTAACAATCCCCTGTTGAATCAGATGAGTGGGCTGCTCTTCAACACACAGAGAGAGAGAGAGAGAGAGAGAGAGAGAGAGAGAGAGAGAGAGAGAGAGAGAGAGAGAGAGAGAGAGAGAGAGAGAGAGAGAGAGAGAGAGAGAGAGAGAGAGAGAGAGAGAGAGAGAGAGAGAGAGAGACGACAGATCGAGAAACGACAGATCGAGAAACGACAGATCGAGAAACGACAGATCTATTATTCAGTTTGGCTGCAACTCCACTGTGACGCGAATGAATTTACAAAGGAAGGAGGGGAGAGAGACTGCTGCCTTATGTAACATATTAGCTGGGGTGTCATTAACATTTAATAGACTGATGTGATGTGGTCCGTGGCGGTGCTATGGCCGTATGTTCAGTACAAAGAACCCTCCCAGGCATTACCCTAACACCAGTGGTGTAAATTACCTAAATAACAATAATACTTGAAAGTACTACTTAATAAGTAGCTTTTTGGGGTATCTGTACTTTGCTTTAGTATTTATATTTTTGACAACTTTTACTTCACTACATTCCTAAAGAAAAGTATGTACTTTTTACTCCATGCATTTTTCGTAATACAACAAAGTACTCATTACATTTTGAATGCTTAGCATGACAGGAAAATTGTCAAATTCCCGCACTTATCAAGAGAACATCCCTGATCATCCCTCCTGCCTCTGATCTGGCGGACTCACTAAACACACATGCTTCATTTGTAAATGTGTTGGAGCATGCCCCCTGGCTCTTCTTAAATTTAAAAAACAAGAAAATGATGCTGTCTGATTTGCTTTATATAAGGAAATTGAAATTATATATACTTTTACTTTTGAGACTTAAGTATATTTTAGCAATTACATTTACTTTTGATACAGTACTTAAGTATATTTACATTTACATTTACATTTAAGTCATTTAGCAGACGCTCTTATCCAGAGCGACTTACAAACTGGTGCATTCACCTTATGACATCCAGTGGAACAGCCACTTTACAATAGTGCATCTAAATCTTTTAAGGGGGGTGAGAAGGATTACTTATCCTATCCTAGGTATTCCTTATTTAAAACCAAATACTTTAAGACTTTTTTCATTTTCAATGAAGGTATCTTTACTTTTACTCAAGTTTGACAATTGGGTACTTTTTCCACCCCTGCCTAACACACAGCAGTCTAACACACAGCTGCCTCTCTCAGGAACACTGTCTGGACATACAGTACTGGAGTGGTACTACATAATTAGCAAAAAGGGTTCCATATAGTATCAGAAAGGGTTATTTGGCTTGTAAAGATAGCAGACCCCTTTGGGGTACTATATAGAATCCCCTTTTAAAAGGTTATATAAAGAACCATGCTCTGAAGGTTCTATATACAGTAGAATGTTTATGATGCTATAATGAACCATTTTCTGAACTGCAAATAACCATTTAAGGGTTCTAAGGGTTCTTTGAGTGATCATGGTTCCACCTTCAGAAGGTATTCAGACCCCTTGACTTTTCCCAAATTTTGTTACGTTACAGCCTTATTCTAAAATGGCTAAAATTATTTTTCCCCCTCAGCAATCTATACTAAATAACCCATAATGAAAGTATTCAGTATTCAGGCCCTTTGCTATTAGACTCGAATTTGAGCTCAGGTGCATCCTGTTTCCATTGATCATCCTTGAGATGTTTCTACAAGTCCACTTGTGGTAAATTAAATTGATTGGACGTGTTTTTGAAGGGCACACACCTGTCTATATAATGTTCCACAGTTGACACTGCATGTCAGAGAAAAAAACACGCCATGAGGTCAAAGGAATTGTCCGTAGAGCTCAGAGACAGGATTGTGTCGAGGCACAGATTTGGGGAAGGGTACCAAAAAAATGTCTGCAACATTGAATGTCCCCAAGAAAATGGAAGATGTTTGGAACCACCAAGAATCTGGCCGCCCAGCCAAACTGAGCAATCCGGGGAGAAGGGCCTTGGTGAGGCAGGTGACCAAGAAGATGATGGTCACTCTGACAGAGCTCCAGAGTTCCTCTGTGGAGATGGGAGAACCTTCCAGAAAGACAACCATCTCTGCAGCACTTCACCAATCAGGCCTTTTTGGTAGATTGGCCAGACGGAAGTGTCTCATTAAAAGGCACATGACAGCCCGCTTGGAGTTTGCCAAAAGGCACCTAAAGACTCTCAGACCATGAGAAACAAGAGTTTCTGGTCTGATGAAAGCAAGATTGAATTCTTTGGCCTGAATGCCAAGCGTCACTTCTGGAGGAAACCTGGCAGCATCATGCTTGTGGGTACGTTTTTCAGCGGCAGGGACTGGGAGACTAGTCAGGATCGAGGCAAAGATGATCAGAGCAAAGTACAGAGAGATCCTTGATGAAAAGCTGCTCCAGAGCATTTCAGGACAAGTCTTTTAATGTCCTTGAGTGGCCCATCCAGAGCTCGGACTTAAACCAGAGATCAAACATCTCTGGAGAGACCTAAAAATATTCTACTGGTCAAAAATTTGAGAACACCTACTCATTCAAGGTTTTTTCTTTATTTTTGCTATTTTCTACATTGTAGAAAAATACTGAAGACATCAAAACTATGACATAACATGCATGGAATCATGTAGTCACCAAAAAAGTGTTAAACAAATCCAAATATATTTTATATTTGAGATTCTTCAAATAGCCACCCAAAAAGACCACAGCTTTGCACACTCTTGGCATTTTCTCAACCAGCTTCATGAGGTAGTCACCTGGAATGCATTTCAATAAATAGGTGTTCCTTCTTGAAAGTAAATTAGTGGAATTTTTTGATTTGTTAAACACTTTTTTGGTTACTACATGATTCCATATGTGTTATTTCATAGTTTTGATGTCTTCACTATTATTGTACAATGTATAAAATAGTAAAAATAGAGAAAAACCCTGGAATGAGTAGGTGTAGCTATACAGAGACACTCTCAATCCAACCTGACAGAGCTTGAGAGGATCTGCAGAGAAGAATGGGAGAATCTTCCCAAATACAGGTGTGCCAAGCTTGTCAAATCAAATCTAATTGTATTTGTCACATACACATGGTTAGCAGATGTTAATGTGAGTGTAGCAAAATGCTTGTGCTTCTAGTTCCGACAATGCAGTAATAACCAACAAGTAATCTAACTAACAATTCCAAAACTACTGTCTTATACACAGTGTAAGGGGATAAAGAATATGTACATAAGGATATATGAATGAGTGATGGTACAGAGCAGCATAGGCAAGATACAGTAGATGGTATCGAGTACAGTATATACATATGAGATGAGTATGTAAACAAAGTGGCATAGTTAAAGTGGCTAGTGATACATGTATTACATAAGGATGCAGTAGATGATATAGAGTACAGTATATACGTATACATATGAGATGAATAATGTAGGGTATGTAAACATTATATTAGGTAGCATTGTTTAAAGTGGCTAGTGATATATTTTACATCATTTCCCATCAATTCCCATTATTAAAGTGGCTGGAGTTGAGTCAGTGTGTTGGCAGCAGCCACTCAATGTTAGTGGTGGCTGTTTAACAGTCTGATGGCCTTGAGATAGAAGCTGTTTTTCAGTCTCTCGGTCCCAGCTTTGATGCACCTGTACTGACCTCGCCTTCTGGATGATAGCGGGGTGAACAGGCAGTGGCTCGGGTGGTTGTTGTCCTTGATGATCTTAATGGCCTTCCTGTAACATCGGGTGGTGTAGGTGTCCTGGAGGGCAGGTAGTTTGCCCCCGGTGATGCGTTGTGCAGACCTCACTACCCTCTGGAGAGCCTTACGGTTGTGGGCGGAGCAGTTGCCGTACCAGGCGGTGATACAGCCCGCCAGGATGCTCTCGATTGTGCATCTGTAGAAGTTTGTGAGTGCTTTTGGTGACAAGCCGAATTTCTTCAGCCTCCTGAGGTTGAAGAGGCGCTGCTGCGCCTTCTTCACAATGCTGTCTGTGTGAGTGGACCAATTCAGTTTGTCTGTGATGTGTATGCCGAGGAACTTAAAAATTACTACCCTCTCCACTACTGTTCCATCGATGTGGATAGGGGGGTGTTCCCTCTGCTGTTTCCTGAAGTCCACAATCATCTCCTTAGTTTTGTTGACGTTGAGTGTGAGGTTATTTTCCTGACACCACACTCCGAGGGCCCTCACCTCCTCCCTGTAGGCCGTCTCGTCTTTGTTGGTAATCAAGCCTACCACTGTTGTGTCGTCCACAAACTTGATGATTGAGTTGGAGGCGTGCGTGGCCACGCAGTCGTGGGTGAACAGGGAGTACAGGAGAGGGCTCAGAACGCACCCTTGTGGGGCCCCAGTGTTGAGGATCAGCGGGGTGGAGATGTTGTTGCCTACCCTCACCACCTGGGGGCGGCGCGTCAGGAAGTCCACTATCCAGTTGCACAGGGCGGGGTCGAGCTTGATGACGAGCTTGGAGGGTACTATGGTGTTGAATGCCGAGCTGTAGTCGATGAACAGCATTCTCACATAGGTATTCCTCTTGTCCAGATGGGTTAGGGCAGTGTGCAGTGTGGTTGAGATTGCATCATCTGTGGACCTATTTGGGCGGTAAGCAAATTGGAGTGGGTCTAGGGTGTCAGGTAGGGTGGAGGTGATATGGTCCTTGACTAGTCTCTCAAAGCACTTCATGATGACGGAAGTGAGTGCTACGGGGCGGTAGTCGTTTAGCTCAGTTACCTTAGCTTTCTTGGGAACAGGAACAATGGTGGCCCTCTTGAAGCATGTGGGAACAGCAGACTGGTATAGGGATTGATTGATATGTCCGTAAACACACCGGCCAGCTGGTCTGCGCATGCTCTGAGGGCGCGGCTGGGGATGCCGTCTGGGTCTGCAGCCTTGCGAGGGTTAACACGTTTAAATGTTTTACTCACCTCGGCTGCAGTGAAGGAGAGACTGCATGTTTTCGTTGCAGGCCGTGTCAGTTATTTAGTCTGCCTGGGAGCAAGACATCCTGGTCCGTGACTGGGCTGGTTTTCTTCTTGTAGTCCGTGATTTACTGTAGACCCTGCCACATACCTCTTGTGTCTGAGCCGTTGAATTTAGATTCTACTTTGTCTCTATACTGACGCTTAGCTTGTTTGATAGCCTTGCAGAGGGAATAGCTGCACTGTTTGTATTCGGTCATGTTACCAGTCACCTTGCCCTGATTAAAAGCAGTGGTTCGCGCTTTCAGTTTCACGCGAATGCTGCCATCAATCCACGGTTTCTGGTTAGGGAATGTTTAATCGTTGCTATGGGAACGACATCTTCAACGCACGTTCTAATGAACTTGCACATCGAATCAGCGTATTCGTCAATGTTGTTATCTGACGCAATACGAAACATATCCCAGTCCACGAGATGGAAGCAGTCTTGGAGTGTGGAATCAGCTTGGTCGGACCAGCGTTGGACAGACCTCAGCATGGGAGCTTCTTGTTTTAGTTTCTGTCTGTAGGCAGGGATCAGCAAAATGGAGTCGTGGTCAGCTTTTCCGAAAGGAGGGCGGGGCAGGGCCTTATATGCGTCGCGGAAGTTAGAATAACAATGATCCAACGTTTTTCCCGCCCTTCAATCGATATGCTGATACAATTTAGGGAGTCTTTTTTTCAGATTAGCCTTGTTAAAATCCCCCGCTACAATGAATGCAGCCTCGGGATGTATGGATTCCAGTTTGCAAAGAGTCAAATAAAGTTCATTCAGAGCCATCGATGTGTCTGCTTGGGGGGGAATATATACGTCTGTGATTATAATCGAAGAGAATTCTCTTGGTAGATAATGCGGTCGACATTTGATTGTGAGGAATTCTAAATCAGGTGAACAGAAGGATTTGAGTTCCTGTATGTTTCTGTGATCACACCACGTCTCGTTAGCCATAAGGCATATGCCCCCGCCCCTCTTCTTACCAGAAAGATGTTTGTTTCTGTCGGCGCGATGCGTGGAGAAACCCGCTGGCTGCACCACCTCCGATAGCGTCTCTCCAGTGAGCCATTTTTTCGTGAAGCAAAGAACGTTACAGTCTCTGATGTCCCTCTGGAATGCTACCCTTGCTCGGATTTCATCAACCTTGTTGTCAAGAGACTGGACATTGGCGAGAAGAATACTAGGGAGTGGTGCACGATGTGCCCGTCTCCGGAGTCTGACCAGAAGACCGCCTCGTTTCCCTCTTTTACGGAGTCGTTTTTTGGGGTCGCCGGCTGGGATCCATTCCGTTGTCCTGGTTGAAAGGCAGAACACAGGATCTGCTTCGCGAAAATCATATTCTTGGTCGTACTGATGGTGAGTTGACGCTGATCTTATATTCAGTAGTTCTTCTCGACTGTATGTAATGAAACCTAAGATGACCTGGGGTACCAATGTAAGAAATAACACGTAAAAAAAAAAAAAAAACTGCATAGTTTCCTAGGAACGCGAAGCGAGGCGGCCATCTCTGTCGGCGCCGGAAGTCAGAGCGTCATACTCAAGAAGACTCGATGCTGTAATCGCTGCCAAAGGTGCTTCAACAAAGTACTGAGTAAAGGGTCTGAATACTTATGTAAATGACATATTTCTGTTTTCTTCTAAATTGGCAAAAATGTCTATAAACCTGTTTTTGCTTTGTCATTATGGGGTAATAGTGTGTTGATTAATGAGGGGGGAAACGATATAATCAATTTTAAAATAAGGCCGTAACGTAACAAAATGTGGAAAAAGTTAAGGGGTAGAACCATCACCCTTATAAAAGAACCCTTGAAGAACCCTCTCTTGAAGTAACTCTGTGTGTAGTATTTCCAGTGGTACCGGAACAGTCCTTCAGAGAGATGAGAAACTCAATATACAGTAGGATCACTGTTTGCTGCCATCAAAGACTGAGCTTATATTGGGTCTTTGACGTCAAAAACCATGTTGTTTTATAAGTAAGCTTCAATAACACATCATGACAACAGTGAGCGAACTGACATTGGTCGTCTTTTTCAGCTCCAGTTGTACATTTGGATGTTTGTATTCACTCTCCTTTAACTGACTATGGAGAACACATGGAATGGGGAAATGTGTAATGTACTGCAGATGTGAGGTTACAGGAAATTATAGGGGACACTCGGTTGTTCTTTAATATCTGCTGCACTCACATCAGGACACTTTCTGCTGCGCTCCCCTCAGTACTATCTCTGCTGCACAACCCTCAGTACTCTAGCTCTGCCGCACTCCCCTCAATACTATCTCTGCTGCACTCCCCTCAATACTATCTCTGCTGCACTCCCCTCAGTACTATCTCTGCTGCACAACCCTCAGTACTCTAGCTCTGCCGCACTCCCCTCAGTACTATCTCTGCTGCACAACCCTCAGTACTATCTCTGCTGCACTCCCCTCAGGACTCTAGCTCTGCCGCACTCCCCTCAGTACTATTTGTGCTGCACAACCCTCAGTACTATCTCTGCTGGATTCCCCTCAGTACTATCTCTGCTGCACTCCCCTCAATACTATCTCTTCTGCACTCCCCTCAATACTATCTCTTCTGCACTCCCCTCAGTACTATCTCTGCTGCACTCCCATCAGTACTCTTTCTGCCGCCCTCATATCAGTACTCTTTCTGCCACACTCACATCAGTACTCTCGCTCTGCCTCACTCACATCAGTACTAGCTCTGCTGCACTCCCCTCAGTACTATCTCTGCTGCACTCCCCTCAGTACTCTCGCTCTGCTGCACTAACATCAGACCTCTCGCTCTGCCGCACTCACACCAGTTCTATCTCTGCTGCACTCACCTCAGTACTATCTCTGCTGCACTCACCTCAGTACTATCTCTGCTCCACTCCCCTCAGTACTGTCTCTGCTGCACTCACACCAGTTCTATCTCTGCTGCACTCACCTCAGTACTATCTCTGCTGCACTCACCTCAGTACTATCTCTGCTCCACTCCCCTCAGTACTGTCTCTGCTGCACTCACACCAGTACTATCTCTGCTGCACTCCCCTCAGTACTATCTCTGCTGCACTCCCCTCAGTACTATCTCTGCTGCACTCCCCTCAGTACTTTCTCTGCTGCACTCACATCAGCACTCTCTGCTGCACTCCCTTCAGTACTATGTCTGCTGCACTTACCTCAGTACTATTTCTGCTGCACTTACCTCAGTACTATCTCTGCTGCACTTACCTCAGTACTATCTCTACCTAATCCCACGGTGATCCCCATCACAACGCTGTATTACACACACTTGCTTCACAGAACAACACATCAGTAGCCAGTATCACATCTGCTGCACTATCAGACTCTATCAGACTCACCAAGGGCATAGGATCAGAGGGATATACAGTACCCACAGGGTCAGGTAGGGAGGCAGCCACTCTTCCCTAGCCCCAGTCCACTAGACCCCTCAGCCATAAAGCCCTCGTCGACACAGCCGGTCTGTCAAGCTGTCTGTTTCTCTGTCTCCTATCTCCTTTCCATCATTATAACCCCCTACTTTTCTCTCTCTCTCTCTCTCTCTCTCTCTCTCTCTCTCTCTCTCTCTCTCTCTCTCTCTCTCTCTCTCTCTCTCTCTCCCGTCCCATGTTCTCTTTACCTCTCTCCATCTCTCCCTCTATTTCTCTCCTTCCTGCTGTTTCTCCACTCTAGATGAAAAGTCGTGCCCAGGGGGCTGATCTGTGTACACATCCCATCCATATTTCAGTGGTTTGTGTTGATCCTCCCCAACTCCACACTAAAGTCAATACCAGGGATCCCCAGCTGGCGGCTCGCGGGTGCTTTTATTTGGCCCCCCATGTTTTCTGAGCAAAAAAATGAATAAATCAGCTCCAAGTGATTTTTTGTTCCCAAGTATTCCCACGCATAATAAAGAGACACGTGATTGTATACAAATGTAAGCAGGCTTTGAAATGATTGTTTTAGTCAAATATTAGATCCGTTTGGGCTTCTTGAGGTCAATTTGCAGTCTACCAATTATTTGTAATGATGCTCCAGCCCCCGACCATCTGCTCATGTAAAAATTGTCCCACGGCTGCATCTAGTTGATGATCCCTGCCCTATACAGACCCAAACCGGGCCCCTCTATTTACCGGCTATACTATAGAATGTATGGAGCACTCAGCAGGCTGCGCAAAGAAGCCAGTAATCATGACGAGTCCATGTCATAACTCTGTCACTGTGTTCTATTGCCCTTGTCACTGCCGAGTCGTCCTCCTTTCCCCCATCAATCACCTCTTCCAGTCGTTGTGTCCCTCTGGGTTGAGGTTTGAACAGTTCCCCCCCTTTCTTAATGTGACCACCGAGGTGAATATTGTTTCTGTGTCTGTAGAGTACAGAGGGGTATGTGTTAGGGAGGCAACATTTGGCGCAACACCCTCCCGTACCGCTTTACATTCAGACATACTCTGGCCTGTCAGTTACTGTCAGTGTCTTATTGACAAACTAAGCTGTCAGTGGAGCACTGAGCCGTGGAGGTGGGGATGGAGACACGATAAGAGCTAACACACTCATCTATTTCCTTCACCAGCCCCCCACCCAGCTATCCAAATGTGTAATGCGTTACTGCCATTCGCAAGACTGACGACGTGCAGTAATTGCATTTCAGCAGAACAGTGTGTGAGTGTGTCATAACTGCGTATCCCACCATGCCTTTCCCTGGGTCCCGTTCGTTCCCCAGCTTCAATGTTGACGAGAGCCAAACAAAAGGGCCCTTGAAGCACGAGCACACACACTCCGACAACACTGCGTGTTAATACTCTTTCTCGCTCTCTGCGAAAGCAGCTATTTGTGTGTGGAACATGAATAAATGATGTTTATGATAGTGTGTGTTTGGGCCCTGCAGAGGAGGCAGGCTGTGCTGTGGTGGAGGCAGCCAGCTAACATTTTCTCAATGTCACATCAACGCTGACTTAATAAGGGGGCTGACATGCACTGTGACTGGGATATTACATGATCTCCTCAATGCACTTACAAGAGGATAAGGAGGTAGTGTGAGATTCAAGGAGAGCACACAGTGTGTACAATGCATCCTCTGTGTGTGTGTGTGTGTGTGTGTGTGTGTGTGTGTGTGTGTGTGTGCGTGTGCTTGTGCGTGTGCGCGTGCGTGCGTGTGCGACTTGGTCCAAGCACACCAAGACAGTCGTGAAGAGGGCATGATAAAACTTATTCCCCCTCAGGAGACTGAAAAGATTTGGCAATGGGTCTCAGATCCTCAAAAGGTTCTACAGCTGCACCATCGAGAGCATCCTGGTTGCATCACTGCCTGGCATGGCAACTGCTCATCCTCCGACCACAAGGCACTACAGAGGGTAGTGCGTACAGCCCAGTACTTCACTGGGGCCAAGCTTCCTGCCACTCAGGACCTCTATACCAGGCGGTGTCAGAAGAAGGTCCTAAAAATTGTCAAAGACTTCAGCCACCCTAGACATAGACTGTTCTCTCTGCTACCGCAAGGCAAGCGGTACTGGAGCGCCAAGTCTATGTCCAAGAGGCTTATAAACAGCTTCTACCCCCAACCCATAAGACTACTGAACAGAACATCTAATCAAATGACTACCCAGACTACTTGCATTGCCCCCCCTTTAGACTGCTGCTACTCTTTGTTATTATCTATGCATAAGACACTTTAATAACTCTATCCACATGTACACTACCGATCAGTTTTGGGTCACTTAGAAATGTCCTTGTTTTTTAAAGAAAATCACATTTTCTGCCCATTAAAATAACATAAAATTGATCAGAAATACAGTGTAGACATTGTTAATGTTGTTAATGACTATTGTAGCTGGAAACGGCAGATGTTTTTTATAGAATATGTACATAGGCGTACAGAGGCCCTTTATCAGCAACCATCACTCCTGTGTTCCAATGTCACGTTGTGTTAGCTAATCCAAGTTTATCATTTTAAAAGGCTAATTGATCATTAGAAAACCCTTTTGCAATTATGCTAGCACAGCTAAGGTGGGGCTTTTCCTAGCAGAGACTTATAAATGACCTGGAGCCAGTGCATTTGTCGACGAATATGAAGCGAGGGCCAGCCAACGAGAGCCTACAGGTCGCAGTGGTGGGTAGTATATGGGGCTTTGGTGACAAAATTTGCTGAGTAGAGTGTTGGGGGCTATTTTGTCAATTACATCACCGAAGTCAAGGATCGGGTAGGATAGCCAGTTTTACGAGGGTATGTTTAGCAGCATGAGTGAAGGGGGCTTTGTTGCGAAATAGGAAGCTGATTCTATTCTATATGTTGTTGTCCACATATTCTAAGTCAGAACTGTTGGGTGCGGGCAGCGATCGGTTGAAAAGCATGCATTTAGTTTTACTAACATTTGAGAACAGTTTACAACATTAATAATGTCAACACTGTACAAGGACATTTCTATGTGACCCCAAACTTTTGAACGGCAGTGTATATATTACCTCCATAACCCCGACTAACCGGTGTCCACTCACATTGACTCTGTACCGGTACCCACTGTATATAGCCTGTAAGGTCTACCAGTTGTATTCGGCGCATGTGACAAATAAAATTGTATCTGATTTGATTTAAACTTTGTGATCTAATCAGCACCCTTCACACTGATTCCCAGCACTACTGTAACAGTCATGCGTGTAGTGTAGTTTGCATGTCTGACTGCTACCTTCTAAGATCGTGCTTACTCTCTATGGCAGTAACACACACAAACACCGAAACACACACAGATTATCTCACACTTCCATTACATCGACTTAACATTTTTTACAGCACCTCTGGGCAGCAATCTCCAAGGACGAGTATAAATATCCTGAAATTGTGTAAGACAACCATAACAACAACAACATCAACCAGTGAGTACCACTGCAGGGCCCAGGGAGGAAGTGAAGTGGAGTCAAGTCACCTGGGCCATTAGCTTCCATCATGTGCTGTTTAATTAGCACTTCACTCCCATTCTGCCCATCCTCTCCCCTCCCCTCCGCTCCTCTCCCCCTCTCTCGTTCTCCGCCAGACAGACTGCTGATGAGTGAAGGAACAAATGACTGGAACTCTTCACTGAGAGATCTTCGGATCCTTTGAGTGACTGAGGCTCCACAGCTTGTCATTGGGAGGGAGAGAGGAGGATGTCTGGCAGTGACTGGAGCGGCTCTGTAGACAGATTGATGTGTTTGTTGGTATTTGTGGATCGATAGGCAAAGCATCTTAATGTCCTTTTTGTTGTTGCTCATGGATCAATGGGTTTTACTGTGGGACCTTTTCCTGCTCTCTCTCTTTCTCCTCCAACACCCCTCCCCGGAGCAGACTTTATGTTCCCTTCCTTACACTTGTTAATTGCAATCGGGTGTGTCAAAGCCAGGCTCGGACAAAAAACCTGCACACACTGCAGCCCTCGAGGACCTGAGTTGTAGTTGCCCAACCCTGCCCTAGAGAGACAACTGAGGGTGTACTTACTTCCAAACACCAGCCTCGGTCACATCTCGTTCCCCTGCGCTCAGATCCCAACATTTCCTGTGACCCCCCCTCTCAACGCAGGCGCCGCTACACTGATTCAGAACACACTCCCATGATCCTCTCTGCTGTCTGACCCAGATCTGTACCCCAACCGCCCTCCATTAAACCCTGAGGAGACGCATTACATCCTTAACAAGGTACAGCTAGCCTGCCAATTCCCTTTGGGTAGGAACACTGTTGAGCTTGGGAGTGCAATCCTGGAAAAAAAGTGTGCCCCTACAAAGGTGCCATTGTTCCCTATGGTGGAGTGACAGCCAGGAGGGTGTAGGTTTTCCTCCCAAGTGTAAACTAGTTTTAAGCTCTTTAAGCGGCGCGGGGATGCAAAATGCAGAGCCAGCGTGTTGTTAAAGGCCTAGTGGAGAGGCTGCTGACAGCTGAGGCGTGCACACACACTCCCCGAGGAGCACACGCACACACACTCCCCGAGGAGCACACGCACACACACTCCCCGAGGAGCACACGCACACACACTCCCAGAGGAGCACACGCACACACACTCCCTGAGGAACACACGCACACACACTCCCCGAGGAACACACGCACACACACTCCCTGAGGAACACACGCACACACACTCCCTGAGGAACACACGCACACACACTCCCTGAGGAACACACGCACACACACTCCCCGAGGAACACACGCACACACACTCCCTGAGGAACACACGCACACACACTCCCCGAGGAACACACGCACACACACTCCCCGAGGAGCACACGCACACACACTCCCCGAGGAACACACGCACACACACTCCCCGAGGAACACACGCACACACACTCCCCGAGGAGCACACGCACACACACTCCCAGAGGAACACACGCACACACACTCCCCGAGGAACACACGCACACACACTCCCCGAGGAGCACACGCACACACACTCCCCGAGGAGCACACGCACACACACTCCCCGAGGAACACACGCACACACACTCCCCGAGGAACACACGCACACACACTCCCAGAGGAACACACGCACACACACTCCCCGAGGAACACACGCACACACACTCCCCGAGGAACACACGCACACACACTCCCAGAGGAACACACGCACACACACTCCCAGAGGAACACACGCACACACACTCCCCGAGGAACACACGCACACACACTCCCCGAGGAACACACGCACACACACTCCCAGAGGAACACACGCACACACACTCCCCGAGGAACACACGCACACACACTCCCAGAGGAACACACGCACACACACTCCCCGAGGAACACACGCACACACACTCCCAGAGGAACACACGCACAGCACGACTGACAAGAGAGGTCCCCATGAAATATGTCAGGGCTCGCTCCCGTAAATCTTCAGCTGTCAACACTAGATGTCAACTCACTGACAATGATGACTTTTTCTCAAGTTTGATCTCTTCGTCTTGTAGACTGACACATGTATCATGTCAGGCACATACAGTATAGACGTGGTGGATAAATTGGATCTAATCCCATGAATGGGATGATGTATACCGAGTGTACTAAACATTAGGGTCACCTTCCTAATATTGAGTTGCACTCCCCTTTGCTCTCAGAACTTTCTCAATTCATCGGGGCATGGACTCGAATCTCCAATGCTTCCCACGGTTGTTTCATGTTCGCTGGATGTCCTTTGACCATTCTTGAAACTGTTTAGTGTGAAAACCCAAGCAGTGTTGCAGTTCATGACTCATTCAGTTCAAAGGCACTTACATATGTTGTCTAGCCCATTCACACTCATACACAATCCATGTCTCAATTATCTCTAGGCTTACAAAATCCTTCTTTAACCTGTCTCCTCCCCTTCATCTACACTGATTTGAAGTGGATTTAACAAGTGACATCAATAGGGGGATCATAGCTTTCACCTGGATTCACCTGCTCAGTCCATGTCATGGAACGAGCATGTTTTGTACACTCGGTGTATTCAGTATGTGGCTATATGGCTCTGGTCCACAGTATGGCAGCCGTAGAGGCCCAAAAAGCCATCTTGGGATCTTGAATCTTTGCCTTTTAAAGTTGCAATATGCCACTTTTTGGGCGACCCAACCAAATTCACATAGAAATGTGAGTTATAGATCTGTCGTTCTCTTTTAAATGCAAGTCTAATAAGCGGTAGATCTGTTTCATGTGAGATATTTTATGCTTCCCGTTCTTAAGTTTAGTTTTTGTGTCTTTTACTTTCGGTTTCGTGCACCAGCTTAGATGGTACAATGATTCTCTACACTATACATTGCTTGTTTTGTCACATAAACTGAAATTAGGCAAACCATTAGAATTTTAGCAACCAGGAAATGGCAGAGTGATTTTTGCATATTGCATCTTTAATCTCTGTGTCATGATGGTGACACAATTAGTCCACCTGGCCTACTGCATCCCAACCACTGAGGTATGATAAGAACTGGAGGCCGTGCCCAAGATGTCCGATTATTGTTTTCAAGGTAATCTACTCACGTTTGCATACGCCGATTCATGGACCGTCTATATCCTGGTTGCATCTGGTTTATATGGACCAACATCACATGTGCACTAGTACAGAGAGCAGCAAAGACGTTATCACGTCATCCAAAAACATTGCAGACATTGGATGAATACATAATGTTAATATCTTCGGCTGTGAGTGATGGAAACAAAAGCGGCCTCAGCAACTATTATTTCAATAATTCAATGGATGTTTTGTGCTAAAAGGTGATGACTAAAGTGGCTTATTTGAATTATTCTTTTTTTTTTAAATCTCACTTCTCCGCGGCCATCTATGGAAATTGTATTTTTGGGTGGGGCGTCAGTTATACTGCAGTACAGAAGCAAAACTGTAGGAGCAGTCGAAACCATGTTTCTCGACCAGAACCCTGACCCCTTGATCCAAACCAGCTGTTGATAGAGAGAGACAGGGCACTGAGTGGTTGGCTTGTTGCCAGCTCTGCACCACAGACATCCAGTTCCCTTTAAACCACTATGCACAGTGTCACTGCTGTGTTCTCTTAGGAGACCATACGCTGCCTTCATCCCCTGTGTACCCGCCCCATGAGAGCCAGTTAAAAGCTTTGTGTATGTATTAAACTGTGAGAGACACACAAAAAAACGACTCACGCTCTGTTTCACTTGTTGTCATTTCATCAGACCATTGGTCTCCAGTACGGTGCTGTGTCAGGCTGCTATTTGAGTCATCTGACAGGCCTGTCCCACTTCAACGTGTGGAAAAGTCATTTCACTCTGACTGTCCCGGCATTGATCAATAACCAGGCTCTCAACAGATCCATTTAAAAGTAATTTGTGCTGTTGTCTCGCCTCTGTCACTCTTTTTTTCCCTGGCTCGCTCAGCAATATGCTCTCATTTCCTGTCAAATGTTTACAAGAAAAGCAATATCTTGCTTTTCCGAATTCTTTTTCCGGCTTTTAGTGGACATGCTGCTGTGTGGAAGTCCTCATGAGAATGGGCTGTGTGGCATTCAACATTTATATACTTCTTATTTTCATATTTACCTGAGCATTTTTCACATTTTCATATCTCGAGTCTTCTAAATGAAGATTAAGGGATTGCAATGTGCCTTCCTCTTCTGGCCATGTGCCCCCTTCCCCCTGGATCTCTCTGTAGGCTGGGTAGACAAGACCTCAGTGTAGCTCCTTCACTGGCAAAGAGAGACAAACAGAGAGGCAAGCCTGGCTGTCTTTGACTGGGCTGGTGCGATAGTTAACACACAGAGACAGTGGGAGTGAGATGGGCGTCATTTGCGTGAGATATGGGTTATGTAAGGCCCTCTGTGGCCCTGCCTGCCATGTCCCGTGCATCGTCCTGTCCCAGGAGGCACCAGGCGGCACCATGGCAGGCGGGCTGCCATCCGGGGCTAATGTTGCCTGTGATTCACACAGACACCCAGTTTCGCCCATCATTTCGATTCCCAGCTCCAAAAGATGGCTGGGTTGTTCCATCCCAGGCAGAAGGGCGGATGGATTAAAGACAAGGACAAGTTTAGATTCAGGGAATCTAAGTTTGGGGAATATAGTAAATGCACTATAGGCGTATTGCTAAACTCTGGGCAGCAATATACACAGCCACACAGCTGTTGTTTTGTTGTTTTCTTATCTGGCTTTCAAAACGTGTTGTAGATTATCATCTATCTGTTTACGTCCATATCCTATGCATAGCCAACGTTTTCTACCAACATCATACATGTCTAGGGAATGTGCTTCTACCCGTCCCTCAAGCTCAGTTGATCTGTTCTTTTCTCTGCCAGACATCCATTCCACAGTTTCTCTCTCCTTTCACTCTGTTTGCCAGCCATGCTGGAGTAGAGTTGTTTGTTTACTTGCTTGTAGACAGTGGTTAAATGTCTGGAAAAAGTACAGGCTACCCCTCTGTTGCCTTTAGTCCATTAACAATCGACTCAGTGATCTGTGTCGTGAGCAAATCTCTTCCCCAAGCCGGCACTAATGAATACCTAAAGCAGGGGTCAGCGACGGACAGCCAACAGGCCAAAACTGTCTGGCAAGGGATTTCTTTGGGCACACACATTTATAAATTGATGTATTTTTTGTTTTTAAAAAATTACTGTAAAATCACCAGGAATTCAGGAAAAAATATATATAAAAATGATTGTTCATTTTGGGGTTTAGTTGGGGTCAATTTGCAGTTTAGAAATTATTAGAATTATTTTCCGCCCCCCTGACCAATCGCTCCGACAAAATTTGGCCCGCGGCTGAATCTAGTTGCTTGCCTAGCCTTGACCTAAAGAGTCTGTACCACTATTTAACCACGCTGAAGACATCATTGATATACAGCTTAACCTTTTGTATTTGTAGGTCTCCCTCCCATACTGTATGCCCTCATATGACCTTGTTTTCCTCCCTCCCTGTCTCCTTCCATGGTCATGTGTTTGGTTAGCCCACCATTTCCAGTCTCCCTGTCTCTGCTCTGTACATTTGATCATGATAGCACTCTCTCTTTATGGGTTCGCTGGGAGGATTACAACAACAACACTGACCTCTTAAGGTCTTTCTCCAGCTCAAGGCGAGATACTATCAACAACTATAAACCTATCTTAGGAATCCACAAACAATGTTTTCTTCGGGGTGTTTTGGAGTCCCTGGTAAACAGATAGAGAACATTGATATCAGTGAGAAGCCATAGCCCACTAACTAACTCCAGTCAAACAAGCTCCCCATCTGAGCCTCCCCTCTGTCTCTTGGAGCCTTAGCTTATGTTTCTGAGGCTGAAGGTTAGCAATAGTGGCAGGAACTCGGCTGCGAAATAGATGAGCTAAATAGATAACAATGCACAGTGTTAACAAAGAGACCATCATTCACCTGCCAAATCTCTGCTCCTCTGTCCTCCTCTTGAAACAACTGGAGTCCCTTACCCCCCTCTGTTTCCTCTACTTCTCCCCCATCCCCCCCTCCCCCTATGCGCTGTGGTTCCACCAAGGTGTGCCGTGCCACTCCATTAAGCGCTGCAGGTGTTTGTCAAATGAGCGATGATGTAAAGTAACTCGATTGGCCCGGTGGGGACGTGCCCTGTTTTCCTCAATAACCTACAGTTCCGTTTCACAGCTTTGTCTCGCTCCACACACACACACACACACACACACACACACACACACACACACACACACACACACACACACACACACACACACACACACACACACACACACACACACACACACACACACACACACACACCCCATCAGCATGCAGGGCACAGAAGGGCCCCGCGAGTCATCGTCGGAAACCCAAATCAATTTTTGCGGCGAAGCAACCAGGCCCAACGAGGCGTGGTGGAATGAATAAGTAGTGCGGGGGCGTGTGGGACTGAGCTGAGCTGCAGTGCACTGTAGCATGGCTGACAGGTGCCAGAGAGGGATGTCAGAGCAGCACAGTACATTATACACTCCCCCATCCACAACCCTGTCCAGCCCCCTCTATCCATACCCCGGCCCCTAGCCACAGACAAGCCCCCTCCACCCATACCCCCGGCCCCTAGCCACAGCCACCTCTACCCATACCCCGGCCCCTAGCCACAGCCCAGCCCCCTCCACCCATACCCCGGCCCCTAGCCACAGCCCAGCCCCTCCACCCATACCCACGGCCCCTAGCCACAGCCCCTCCCCCCATACCCCCGGCCCCTAGCCACAGCCCCTCCACCCATACCCCCGGGCCCCTAGCCACAGCCCAGCCCCCTCCACCCATACCCCGGCCCCTAGCCACAGCCCCCTCCACCCATACCCCCGGCCCCTAGCCACCGCCCCCTCCACCCATACCCCGGCCCCTAGCCACAGCCCCCTCCACCCATACCCCCGGCCCCTAGCCACAGCCCCCTCCACCCATACCCCCGGCCCCTAGCCACAGCCCCCTCCACCCATACCCCCGGCCCCTAGCCACAGACCAGCCCCCTCTACTAATCAACATCATGTTAGGGGAAAACATTTGTAAACAAACAGTACATACAGTGAGTCCTCTACCCAGTGTGCGTTGGGGTTGGTGGCAGAGTTAGTGTCTGTTGTGCAGTCTGGGACTGTGTTTATTTTTATTTTTTTGTGTGTGTTTATGATGTACTGTGCCCACAACTTCAGCCCCAGAGCCCTATGGCATCCATTAGCATCAGCCCCCTAACATTAGCATCAGCCCCCTAAGATTTGCATCAGCCTCTTAATATTAGCATCACCCCCCTAACATTAGCATCACCCCCCCTAACATTAACATCAGCGTCCTAATATTAGCATCACCCCCTAATTTTAGCAATAGCCCCCTAATCCAGTTGCTGGACATAATTAGACATCGCACATCATGTTCTGGCTCTTCACTCCAGCAGCTGCCCCATGGATACATACTGTACACACACAAACACACACACACACACACACACACACACACACACACACACACACACACACACACACACACACACACACACACACACACACACACACACACACACACACACACACACACACACACACACACACATTTATTTTCATGAACCTTTTTCAGGACTTTTAGGGGAGTAAAAATGTTTGACCATTGAAACTCCTATTTTCCCTAACCCCTAACCTTACCCCATAACCTGACCCTAACCTTAACCCTAACCTCCAAAAATCCTAACTCTAAACCTAACCCTAACCTTAACCTCAAAAGCCCAAACCTAACCCTTAATTTCAAAAATAAGATTTGAACATTCAGGACATGAAAAAGTTCCTACCTTGTCAGGACATTTAGGTGAATTGTGAGGACATTTAGGTGAATTTTTAGGACATTGTGGTCCTGATAACGTAGGAAAATAAGTACACACACCCAAGTCAGACACAAGAGAGACAGATTTAGACCCACAGGGGCGGATTCCAACACTTCCATGGCTTTCTCTTTTCTCCCTCCCGGTGTTAACTAAAGCAAGTGTACACGAGGGCGTACTAAACAACTTTTTTTAGCACAGCTGTGCTACTGTCATATTGTAGGTACGAGGCAGAGTACCGTAAATCAGCACAGCCGTGCTAAAAAAGTTGTTTTGCACAACCTCGGATATATTTATATATATATATATATATATATATATATATATATATATATATATATCCATAAAAATGATGTTGAATCATGATTTCAACTGGCTGAGAAAATATGTCAGTTCATTCTGTGAGCGAGTCGTGAAGTCTTTTTTATTCTATGTCTATGGACGCGAGCAAGACGTTGGTTCTAAATGTTCTGTTGCCATGCTGGTCGGCAACGCTCTTATACATTTCTTAGTAGCTAGCCAACTACGGCTATCACAGTCACGTCAAACCGTGCAGCTAGAATAACAACAAACTAGCTGCATTTCATTTCGTTTCAACGTTTTTTTCTTTTTGACATTTCTTTGTATATATCCATAAAAAATTATTTGGATTCATGATTTCGACTGGCTGAGAAAAGATGTCTGTCTCGCCCTGACATGTTAATGCTCAATAGGACACTGTACAAATCCCCGTTGTTACAAACCAAATGTTAGGCTGGAACCAAGAGGAAATGCTTTTTACAGTGGAGATCAACTTAATGAATTGGCTGGCTGGGCTGATGGGACAGTGGATGCGCAGGGGTTTCTCAGATAGAACAGAAAACAAGATTCCCATTTTTTGCGTCGTCGGCATAGTATGGCTTAGAACGCGTCTCAACCAATCACAATGCTTGTTTTGACCAACCTGGTGTAGAATTGATCGCGTAGCACATAATGCAGCAGAGCAAAGCCTTTGAGTGTGGTGCGGTGGTGGAAACAGGGGCATGCATTCTCGTCTCTACTCTGTGGGTGTTCGTTATGAGGTTATCACTGTACAGGCTGCTTCAGATGCGTGTTGTGGGTGATGTAATGAGCAGGCAATCCACAAGGCAAGCAGGGAAGGAGGCAGTCAGTAGCACTGATCACTTATGGGGTGGAATATACTATTCAAGTGAGAGAGACTTTGTCATTTCTTCAAATAATCATCTTTATTCAATATTGTTTCATTATTGCAATAATGAAACCTTCGACCCCACACTCTGAATTGTGTTGCCGAGTGCTTAACTGATAATGAAAAAAACGATGTTATATAGAACCTAAAAATGCTTAGTCAGCCTGGTTCCAACCCTCCCATAAGCCACCTTGGTTCTTGTCCTGGTTATCTGCACGGGATGTCGTTTTACTTCCAACCTAGCTTAGTTTCCCAGATGCCAGGAAGATGAGGCATTGTTCTAAACTCTTCCAAGCTATCTCTATCTCGGGTCACACACACCACCTCTTGTCTATGAAATGCCAACTTTAGGTTTTCACCACCAAGTCATTGTTAGCTCCAGCTATCTCCGGCAAAACCCATTTTCCTTGACCATACGCCCGGACCAACTGCAGGAAGCTAGAAGTGGAAACCATCTCTTTAACAGTTGCCAGCCCAAGGCTCCAAAGACTCCTCTCAGTTAACTCGGTTGTTGTTGTCAGCCATGGTTAGTCTGTCTCTAGGTCTGCCAGAACGTTGGTCTAATATCCTCCCAGCATGTCATCTCCTCGCCAGTGTAAACGTCACTGATCCAGGATCAGGTTTAGAGATCCGAGGTCATGTCTAGAGAGCCAGCCAAGGCTTCTCTCCCTTTCTTTGTCTTATCTAGATACTGTATCTGATCTCATGTTATTTATATCATCTCTACTGCTAAGCTAACTCCTCATGTGAGCTAGCGCTTGTTAGAGCAGTTGCTTTTTTAAATGGGATCGAATGGCACCACTTCCGATCCAAAACTATGCACAATCCCAACCTTAGGTTGAGGATCTAAATTGTGGTAATATAATGCTTGTGGACAGGGGTCCCTAATCACATGAACTGATCCCTCAACATCCTGGGGGGCTCAGAGAAATATTCCAATCATATTATGGTGTAACCCCCCTGCCACAGTACCAATAGGACTAGGAGGCTCTAGGATTGCTAAAAAGGGGTGTACAGCCCTGCTAACCCCTGGGGCTCTGGGAGTTAATGTTCTCTGTATGCCCCTAGGCTCTGTGGAACTACACACTACAGTAACTCCCTCTGTCTCTCAGGATGTGGGGATCCTCCTCAGTTTCTACTGTGCTCTGTCGGCACTGAGTTGACTGTTAGAGTGATGATTTCTCCGTCTCTCTGTTCTTATTAATCTCTGCGTGACTTTATTAATGCCTACGGATGCCTTGAGAAACTAGACTATTATTATGTTATTTTATCCGAAAATCACACCGCCTGAAGCATTTTTTACATTTTGAGAGAGTGAGGGTGAGCGAGAGAGAGAGAGAGAGGGGGAGGCAAAGAAAAGGAAGAATGAAAGGAATTTCAATTTCCTGTTTAACCTTGGACCTCCCATTCAGAGAGCCGTGGCAGTGTCTCTGACTGCCTGATCGTCTGCCGCAGCCGGGCCACCTCTCCGCACGAACCCTCTGTCAAATCATTCAAATGAAAGGAACCCGGTGAAAGATGGCGAGCAGTTCAAACCAAAGACGGCGCCGACAGAATACTGCGTGCCAGACTTTACTTAATCAGCAGCCATCTCTTATGAAGCTCTGTAACTTTATAACGTCTGTAAGTCATATTTTGTTGGCTCTGTGGTTTGAGACCAAAGATTTGCTGATCTCAAGGCTAAAGTGTGACGTGACTAGGGTTGCAAAGGGAGGGTATATTACTGGTAACTTTCTAAGTTTATCAGTAAACTACCAGAATGTTGGTAAATTTCAAGGTTTTTGGGGGAATCTATGTGTGGCCCAGTGGCCTTTTTGAGTACTTCAGCTGATCACAGGCATCTGTAATTATCTCTGGCCCTCTGTGTGGCTTTATCACATTTAAAATACACAAAGCAATCCAATAAGAAGATTTTTAAATAAAACATTTAATGACAAAGCTTTAAAACATGATCCTAAATATAAAATGTCCGTTTAGTGAAAACCATTGGTGTATAATATGAGGATTTCAGCATGAAACATCCTTTTTTTACACTTATTTATTTTACTTTGTCAAAATGTATTTGTTGTCAATGTTTTGGCATCAAACTGGTGGCAGTTGTGGAAAAAAGTAAATTGTTGGAAGAGTTGCAGTGTTAATAAAAAATAATGCCATTGTTGATTAGATGTGTTTTTCATTAATTAGGCTTTTTCACTTGAACCATATCATCTATCGACTAGAAACTAATGGCCAATATGGACACAGGTATAAAAAATCAATACTATCTATGAATACACTACCGGTCAAAAGTTTTAGAACTATCAGGTTTCAGCTAAGACCCAAGTACAGACTGTGTTGAAGTAACAATGTATATTGCAATGAAAGGTAAGGGTCAAAACCAGGAAAATTATAAAAAGAGAGACTGGGGAAAAACAGAAGCTGAGAAAACACTGGTTGGCTTGAACAAACAAGACAAACTGGCATAGACAAACAGAAAACACAGGTATAAATACCCAGGGGATAAGTGGGGAAGATGGGCGACCCCTGGAGAGGGGTGGAGACAAGCACAAGGACAGGTGAAACAGATCAGGGCGTGACATGAACACCTATTAATTCAAGGGTTTTTCTTTATTTTTACTATTTTCTACATTGTAGAATAATAGTGAAGACATCAAAACTATGAAATTACACATATGGGATCATGTAGTAACCAAAACAGTGTTAAACCAATCAAAATATGTTTTATATTTCAGATTCTTTAAATAGCCACCCTTTGCCTTGATGACAGCTTTGCACACTCTTGGCATTCTCTCAACCGGCTTCACCTGAAATGTTTTTCCAACCGGAGTTCCTACATATGCTGAGCACTTGTTGGCTGGATTTCCTTCACTCTGCGGTTCGACTCATCCCAAACCATCTCGCTTTGGTTGAGGTCAGGGATTGTGGAGGCCAGGTCATCTGATGTAGCACTCCATCACTCTCCTTGGTAAAATAGCACTTACACAGCCTGGAGGTGTGTTGGGTCATTGTCCTGTTGAAAAACAAATGCTAGTCCCATTAAGCCCAAACCAGAAGGGATGGTGTATCGCTGCAGAATGCTGAGGTAGCCATGCTAGTTAAGTGTGCTTTTAATTCTAAATAAATCACAGTGTCGCCAGCAAAGCACCCCCCCCACACACACACACACAATTTATGAGGCTGGCAACTCTAATGAACTTATTTTCTGCAGCAGAGGTAACTCTGGGTCTTCCATTCCTGTGGCGGTCCTCATGAGAGCCTGTTTCATCATAGCGCTTGATGTTTTTTGCGACTGCACTTGAAGAAACTTTCAAAGATCTTGAAATGTTCTGTATTGACTGACCTTCATTTCTTAAAGTAAAGATGGACTGTCATTTCTCTTTTCTTATTTGAGCTGTTCTTGCCATAATATGGACTTGGTCTTTTATCAAATAGGGCTATCTTCTGTATCCCCCCATACCTTGTCACGATTTTCATGAACTGATTGGCTCAAACACATTAAGAAGGAAAGTAATTCCTCAAATTAACTTTTAAGAAGGTACACCTGTTAATTGAAATGCATTCCAGGTGACTACCTCATGAAGCTGGTTGAGAGAATGCCAAGAGTGTCCAAAGCTGTCATCAAGGCAAAGGGTGGCTACTTTGAAGAATCTCAAATATAAAATATATTTAGATTTGTTTAACATTTTTTTGGTTACTACATGATTCCATGTGTTATTAAATAGTTTTAATGTCTTCACTATTATTCTACAAAGTAGAAAATAGTAAACATTAAGAAAAACCCTACAATGAGGTGGTGTCCTAGAACTTATGACATTTAGTGTATATTTGTACAATTATTCAAGTATATATGTTTTGTTGTACAAATATGTATTAATGTTTAGGTAACTTTGGTAAATTACCAGTAGCTTTGCAACCCTAGACGTGAGCACCTCTAAATTACACAAACCTCTGTCGCTCGCTGATGCAATCTGAACGAGATAGAAAGCGAGAGAAAGAAATAGAAGAGGCAGGGTGATACAGTAGTAAGAGAGAGAGAGCGAGAGAGAGTGAAGATGAGGGAGTGGCATCAATTTATTCCTCCACTGCAGCAAATGCGATGGCATGTCAGGTTGCTGAGCCTCAGGTGGGGCTGGGAGGAGGCTAGGAGTCCCAGGCGTAGATGAATCACAGCAGAGATTAAGGCAGATCCACCCCGAATCCCCTCAATCCAGTCCCTCATGTCTAGTCTATTCCACAGGCATTGACGTTGTACTCTGTACACATCACAACAGGAGGAGGAGGGAGGAATGGGCCCCCTCACTTTTGGACCTTCCCTCCCACAGCCATTTTTGAAAGAAGGTCCATGAATAATTGATCTACACAAGCAGTACAGAGCCGTGATCGAAGTCTGCTGTAGAGGAGACGCTGTCTTGCTCGTTAGAAGAGTCTGCTTTCCTTTTTGGAGAGAGTGCTAGTACAGAATGCAATAGATTTGGGCCTTGGTAAAAACCTATTGATTGATGCAAGTTCAACACTTGTCTACATCTAGCACTACATTTGCATATACCAGATCTCAATAGAAGTCTGTGCTGCTTACTGTAGGTCACAGCTACCTAGCACTGCTGAGAATTGCCCCACATACAGCCAACTCCAAAATTATTGCCACCCTTGACAAAGATGAGCAAAAAATTCTATAAAATAATTACAAATACTGAGCTATATTATTGTATGTTATGTTTTATACTAATACAATTGCTCAGAGAAAGAAATCGACTTTAAAACATAATTTCTTTCACTCTGGTTGCTTTTGTTTACAATTAAATTATTCAAAACTAATACAATTAGTTTTGAATAATTTAATTGTAAACAAAAGCAACCAGAGCAAATTTATACAGTATTTTTTGCTCATCTTCATCAAGGGTGCCAATAATGTTCGAGCTGGCAGTACCTACTTCATCAACAGTGTGTTCCATCGGGTTTCCTTCAGACTCCCTTTAAATAAAACACCTGGTTGAGTGCATATAATCCAATCCACCTGTTGTTTCTCACACAATAGTTCATTTCCACCATTTGTTATCGGGTTTGACATTATTAGCTTCATATTCACAGATTTCACACTTTCACGATATGGCTGTCCAAATGTCATCTCCTTTGAGTTATACCAGCAGTCTCAAGTGTTTATATGTACATGAGCTAAAACAGCATGTGGTGTACGTCATGCACCAGATCGTGCCAATCAAACCTAATTACACTGTGACATTGTGACATTTCCTTGCATTATGCTCTACCCAGAATGTAACGATCTTCTTCATCTGAGGAACAGGAAAGATCAGACCAAAACGCAGCGTGGTAAGTGTCCATGTTAATTTAATATCACTGAACACGAAATACAAAATAACCAAGTGAAACAACGAAAATCTAAACAGTCCTGAAAGGTCACAACCTAGCCTGAAAGAACCATACCAAGCCAAACATAGAAAACATAGAAAAAAACATGACACCGAAATATCTGAGGAACAGAAAGATCAGACCAAAACGCAGCGTGGTAAGTGTCCATGTTAATTTAATATCACTGAACACGAAATACAAAATAACCAAGTGAAACAACGAAAATCTAAACAGTCCTGAAAGGTGACACAACACAAAACAGGAAACAACTACCCACAAACACCAGGTGGGAACAGGCTACCTAAGTATGGTTCTCAATCAGAGACAACGATAGACAGCAGCCTCTGATTGGGAACCATACCAAGCCAAACACATAGAAAACATAGAAAAACAACATAGAATGCCCACCCCAACTCACGTCCCGACCAAACCAAAATAGAGAAATAAAAAAGGAACTAAGGTCAGGGCGTGACACAGAAACATGTTTCATACCACCATCTCTGCTGCTGCCATATATTTAAATCCCATATGACGCTGTCGTGTGGTGCACACACGCCCTACACAAACACACACACACATACACACAAACACTGGCACACACAAACACACATAGGGTGTTTCTCAATAGGTATACTACCGTGCTCCACACTCTCATGTTCCCAGTGCATTCTCCCACCACATTCTCTTGAGTACGTTCTTGTGAGGACGAGTGTTTAGCATGCATTAAACAATACTTTTGAGAAGCACTCACACTCCCCTAAAAATACATTCACTTACCAGCCAAGACAATGGCAACAATAGAGAAACAAGATATACACAAGCAACCGTTTACTGCATAATTATCAGCTAAATATTGAATCTTAATGATCTAGATAGCCAGCTAGTTAAACAGGCAAAAATTACCTAAAACTAATGCTATGCAAGGTAGATGTACATTTTTCGTGGGTAGCTACCAATTATGTGTGGTTGCTCGCTAGCCAGTTATCCCTATTGACTTACTATGGATTCACCCATTCACTGAACCTTCTTCTAGCCAGTACAACAATGGCAATAGAGACAAAACAAGATATACACAAAGCAACCGTTTTACTTTATAATTATCAGCTAGCTATATGTTAATTGTAATAATGTAGCTAACCACATAGTTTAATAGGCAAACATGACCTAAAACAAGATACAGTTGAAGTCGGAAGTTTACATAAACTTAGGTTGGAGTCATTAAAACTTTCAACCATTCCACAAATTTCTTGTTAACAAACTATAGTTTTGGCAAGTCGGTTACGACATCTACTTTGTGAATGACACAAGTAATTTTTCCAACAATTGTTTACAGACAGATTATTTCACTTATATATTTTGTTATTTATTTCACCTTTATTTAACCAGGTAGGCTAGTTGAGAACAAGTTCTCATTTGCAACTGCGACCTGGCCAAGATAAAGCATAGCAGTGTGAACAGACAACACAGAGTTACACATGGAGTAAACAATTAGCAAGTCAATAACACAGTAGAAAAAATGGGCAGTCTATATACAATGTGTGCAAAAGGCATGAGGAGGTAGGCGAATAATACAATTTTGCAGATTAACACTGGAGTGATAAATGATCAGATGGTCATGTACAGGTAGAGATATTGGTGTGAAAAAAGCTAAATAAATAAAAACAGTATAAAAACAGTATGGGAATGAGGTAGGTGAAAATGGGTGGGCTATTTACCTATAGACTATGTACAGCTGCGGTTGTGATACAGCAGGAACAAACCAGGGTCTGTAGTGATGCTTCTAGCACTGAGATGCAGTGCAGTCTAGCCAGACACCTAGGTACTTATAGATGTCCACATATTATCAAGGCATACCTTCAAACTCAGTGCCTCTATGCTCATTATGGGAAAATCATAAGAAACCAGCTCCGGGAGCCACAATGACCGCTGCAGCGATCGGTTGTAACTCACTGTATCACAATTCTAGTGGGTCAGAAGTTTACATACACTTGGTTGACTGTGCCTTTAAACAGCTTGGAAAATTCCAGAAAATTATGTCATGGCTTTAGAAGCTTCTGATAGGCTAATTGACATGATTTGTCAATTGAGGTGTACCTGTGGATGAGCCACAATGAGGAGGCACCGTGTAATGTAGGCTGGACCGGCTAAACACCTGAGCAATCGGAGGATTTTGAGAGACAGAAATATGTTGACAATTCTAGACATTATTCATTTCAGCCAGAGAAAAAAGACATTACTTGTTTGAAACAACAAAAAAAATACAATTCTGAAGGAAACCCGATGGAACACACTGTTGATGAAGTAGGTACTGCCAGCTCAAACATTATTGGCACCCTTGATGAAAATGAGCAAAAATACTGTATAAATTTGCTCTGGTTGCTTTTGTTTACAATTAAATTATTCAAAACTAATTTGCATACAATTCACACACACACACACACACACACACACACACACACACACACACACACACACACACACACACACACACACACACACACACACACACACACACACACACACACACACACACACACACACACACACACACTATGTCCAGTGTTCACAGTTCCTCAAACACTGCATGGAGAGCAGCAGGCTCAGTTCCTTCCTCTGATCTAGAGTAAGTCGTAATGGCAGAGGTATGCCAGCACTCCATGCCATGCTGCCAAGCCAGACAGAATGATACCCGACACCTCCTCCAGGAAACACATTAGGAGCGTGGGAATTCTGAAATCCAGACCACATGCCCAGACTAAATGTATTTATTCCCAAGCAAAAACTTCCACAGTTATTTTCAAAAGACAGGAAGTGGAGGTGACTGGGGCAATTTTGGATCAGTGGGGGCTAAGATTAACATGTAGCAGTGTGTAGCATGATCAGTAACACAGGGATTGACAGATGGCCTAACATGGGTGTCACTGTGACTTCCTGCTAACAGAGCACATCTCTCATCACAGTATGGCATTTCATTCCAAACGTTGATCCCCCTCCCTTCTGGCCTCATTCACTTCCTTTTGCAAGTCTGAGTTGACTGAATAGGTGTGCCTTCCGCTGTGACGCCATCGATTAAGTCCTATAAGATCTGTCGAAGGCAAGGGAGAGGATGCAACTTTCTGGAATGAGATCCAGGTCCAGTGGTGTTTAACCATGGTTGCCAAGGGAGGCCAGTCTTCCCTCACAGATTTACAGAGGAAATAAAAGGACAAATCATTTAGCTTTCATCACTCTGTGAATCATCATTTTCCTTTTCGTTCGCAAGAGGCTTCATGTATCTCACCGGAGAAAGCAGCCGCGCGAGGGAAACAGCGCCCCTGTATGTGTAGCCCATCTCTATCTATCTGATGCTCTCTGGTCAAAAAGAGTATGATATTGTTGCCGTAGCATTGACTGCAAGGGAGCATTTGGCCTCCCTTGATAACAATTACAAATAAAGAATAACCAGTCGGTGTTGAGAGAAACTGAGCAAGCTCAACTGTAAATCGCCCTGGCGCACCAGAAAGACAGGTGTGAAGGGAAGTTCAATATGTAGCTAGATCAGCGTTTCCCAAACTCGGTCCTCGGGACTCCAAGGGTGCCTTTAGTTTTTTTCCCCTAACACTACACAGCTGATTCAAAGCTTGATGATTAGCTGATCGTTTGAGTCAGCTGTGTAGTGCTAGGGCAAAAACCAAAACGTGCACCTCTTGGGGTCCCGAAGACCGACTTTGGGAAACCCTGAGATAAATGTAGTAGGCTGTTAACTAGCTGGCACGTCGTTGCCCATGAAATGCTAGCAAGCAAGCGTTTTAGCCAGGTAGCCTAGGAGACAACAGAATGTAAAGTATGTACTGTGTGAAAGAGTCATAGACCGTTTCGGCAACATGAAAGAGAGGAGGATGGCATTGGCGTTTCTCTACAAGTGGGTGTCAACATGTTTTTTCTACTTGCAAGCATGCACGCACACACACTCAGTACTGGTACTCATGGTATATAGCCTCGTTATTGTTTTTATTGTGTTACTACTGTATTTCCTTTTTATTTAGCAAATACTTGTCTTGCTTTTTAACTCTGCATTGTTGGGAATGGGCTTGTCAGTAAGCATTTCACTGTAAAGTCTACACTTGCATTCGGCATGTGACCAATAAAATGTTATTTGATTTTGACACACACACACAGAAATCAGTACCTTGGACAGCAACATTATATGTAGCATATGTTGATTGGACTAAATTGTTTTTGGTATCTTTTAGTTGTCACTCTATTAGACTAAGTATAGGTGATTTGATTATGTTGAAATGTTGAAGTTGAAATGGTGCTGGAATAGTGAAGGCAGCCCCCAGTTTTCTTTGCAACTTGCGGTTCTAAATCAATAGCTGTTTAGTGGTCTGAAAATGAAACATTAACTTACTTGACCATGATGTAGGTCATGTAACTGTGGACATCACAGGACAGATGTTACTGTCTGGTCTTGTGGTGAAACACAGGTGTGGTTGAATGTATTCTTCTTCTTATTGTCTCGTCCTTAGGCCTATATACAGTGTCATGGTGGCAAGGCATATGAACTAATTATCACAACACATAGGTTGTAATATGGCAATTTTCTTCCTGACGTGGCTTCCGCAGTGATTTTACCTATGCACCGCTACTTTTTGGTTCCTCCCTGTCAGGACTGGAGGGGTAAAATTTGCCATGTGTTATTCATAAATTAGCCTTCTGCATTCAGAAGCCCAGACCTTAATTATTTTTGCAGAAACTACTATACATGTATGTAGTTCTGTCCTTGAGATGATCTTGTGTAATGATGTTCTGTATTATGTCATTCTGTATTATGTTTCATGTGTTGTGTGGACCCCAGGAAGAGTAGCTGCTGCTTTTGCAACAGCTAATGGGGATCCTAATTAAATACCAAATACCAATACTCCTTCCTCTCAACTCTTTTGTGTGTGTAAAGTACTTACGTAAAAAATATTTAAAGTAGTACTTAAGTCGTTTTTGGGGTATCTGTACTTGACTATTTATATTTTTGAATACTTTTCCTTCACTACATTCCTAAAGAAAATAATGTACTTTTTAATCCTTTTTCCCTGACACCCAAAAGTACTCGTTACATTTTGAATGCTTACAGTAGCAGGACAGGGGAATGGTCCAATTCACACACTTATTAAGAGAACATCCCTGATCATCCCTACTGCCTCTGATCTGACAGACTCACTAAACACAAATGCTTTGTTTGTCAATGTCTGCGTGTTGTAGTGTGCCACTAGCAATCTGTAAATATATATATAATTGTGTCGTCAGGTTTGCTTAATGTAAAAGCAATTTGAAATTATTTCTACTTTTACTTTTGAAACTTGAAGTATTTTTGCAACTACATTTACTTTTGATACTTAAGTATATTTAAAAACAAATACTGTTAGACTTTTACTCAAGTAGTATTTTACTGGGTGACTTTCACTTTTACTTGAGCCATTTACTATGAAGGTATGAAGGTAAATTTCCTTTTACTCAAGTATAACAATTGGCTACTTTTTCCACCACTGTGTATCTGTCTGTGTGTTTTCCTTTGATATCAGATGCCTCCTCTCACTATAACAGGGGAGATCTGCTAGTTTTTGCAAGTGGAGGAAGGAGTTTTTAGGACTAGTGTTGCTTCCCCTTGCAATTGACTGATAAATGTCAGTTGAGTTGACTCAACAAATCACAGCACAGATTGAAGGGTACACTTCCTGCTTTTACTTCCTGGGTACACTCGAAATGGTTGCCAGTCCACCGATTATGACATCATTGACTTGAATGGTGACACCCTTTCTATTCATTCTTATTTATGTGGTTGCTACAGTCCCTGATATCCTGAATGCTGTTTCACCGCCACCTATCCTCTATCCTCTAAGCAATAAGGCACAAGAGAAAGCGCTGTATCATGAATACAGTCACAGGTAAATGCTGTTGTTTCGCCCGACACGATAGTCCCAGTCGGTATTCATGAAATAATAAGGAATTATCCTCGACCACACCCATAAATTGTGGAAAACCAACATTCTTTCCTATTGATCCCCATTGTAAAATTGTAAAAGAGGCAATTTTGGTAGATTTTTTTGTTAATATCAAAACCTGCAGAAAAGCTGCTGTGTTGTTCAATGTACATATAGCCAGGTAAAAAATCCTGACCTATGGTTCGCAATGCTCACACATAGGGAAATAGAGCATGCGAGAAGAGCCCTGTGGCTTCAGGATAATCGTTGTGGGAGAGTGGTTACACATAGCTATGTGTGTGGTAAACATATTTATTTTACCAGGCAAGTCAGTTAAGAACAGATTCTTATTTACAATGACAGCCTACATTTTTCTAAGTAGTGAGAAAGCTCAGGAGCAGGCAATGTTGAAAACTAACCTCCAGACATGTCTCACCGTAGGGATGGTGCCAGGTTTCCTCCAGAAGTGATGCTTGGCATTCAGTTCAAAGAGTTAAATCTTGGTTTCATCAGACAAGATCATTTAGTTTCTCATGGTCTGAGAGTGCTTTAGGTGCCTTTTGGCAAACTCCAAGCGTGCTGTCATGTACCTTTTACTGAGGAGTGGCTTCCTTCTGGACACTCTACCATAAAGGCCTGATTGGTGGAATGCTGCAGAGATGGAAATCAATTCACTGATTTCCTTATATGAACTGTAACTCTTTTAAATTGTTGCATGTTGGGTTTATAATTTTGTTCAGTGTAGTTTACTTAAAACCTCTAGTGACTCCCTATCCCGCATGAGGGAGCATAATCATTGACTGATACTAATTAGTATAACGCAACGGATATAAATATTCCTAGAAAATATTCCTATTCATGAAAATCACAAGTGAAATATATTGAGACACAGCTTAGCCTTTTGTTAATCACCCTGTCATCTCAGATTTATGAAATATGCTTTACAGCCAAAGCTAGACAAGCATTTGTGTAAGTTTATCGATAGCCTAGCATAGCATTTTGTCCAGCTAGCAGCAGGTAACTTGGTCACGGAAATCAGAAAAGCAATTAAATTAAATCGTTTACCTTTGATGAGCTTCGGATGTTTTCACTCACGAGGCTCCCAGTTAGATAGCCAATGTTCCTTTTTTCCAAAAATATTATTTTTGTAGGCGAAATAGCTCCATTTGTTCTTCACTTTTGGCTGAGAAATCGCCCGGAAATTGCAGTCATGAAAACACAGAAAAATATTCAAAATTAGCTCCATAATATCGACAGAAACATGGCAAACGTTGTTTATAATCAATCCTCAAGGTGTTTTTCAAATATCTATTCGATAATATATCCACCAGGACAATTGTTTTTTCAGTAGGACCGATTGGAATAATGGCTACCTCTGTATATTACGCAAGAATCATTCTGGGAGCATCAGGTGACCACTTGCGCAATGTAGCCGCTTACCGGTATTCTTTAACATAAAGGCGTAAAACTACGTCACAATGCTGTAGACACCTTGGGGAATACGGAGAAAGAGTCATCTGGTTGATAGCCCATTCACTGCTCAATAGGGACGCATTGGAACGCAGGGCTTTCAAAACATGGGGCACTTCTGGATTGGATTTTTCTCAGGCTTTCGCCTGCAACATCAGTTCTGTTATACTCACAGACAATATTTTTACAGTTTTGGAAACTTTAGAGTGTTTTCTATCCTAAGCTGTCAATTATATGCATATTCTAGCATCTTGTCCTGACAAAATATCCCGTTTTTCTACGGGAACGTTATTTTTCCAAAAATTAAAATACTGCCCCCTAGTCACAAAAGGCTTTAATTAAAATCATTTTTTTTAAATATTGCAATTTCTCGCCTTCTGTTGGTTCACTCCCGCGCATCGCTCCAGTTGTAGCTAATGCCAAGCTACGTCAGTAGGCTAAAATATAAAGCCTTCAATAGAGGAATTGCAATGACTTGTTGCAGCCAAGGTCCCATTACTAACATTAACATTAGAGCTAAGGAAAGAGCGACGTTTTAGCAAAGTTTTGAGGAGTTGTCTTTGACAATGCAGCAGCTGAGTACACTGCTTGTAAAAAAAAATATGCTGTAAATAGTCTACCAACCGGAGAGCGAGACAAGAAGCATAGCTTTACTCCCAATAACTTTACCTTCAAGCCCACTTGTTCCTGCATTTAACTAAACCCGTGACATCTGAGGTGAAGACTGAAATAAAAATAGATTGACGTATGCGCTACTGCTGCTCAGGTATTATTTTTATGTTCATATTGTAAATGTTCATGTGTGCAGTGCTCAGCTGTAAACTACAGATTTATGAGGGTACTGTGCTGAGCAGACCATCCTGCTGGGGTCTCTGTCCTCATCCTCTAGCCTGAATCGATCTACATTTAGGTCATTTAGAATACACTCTTATCCAGAGCGATTTAGGCCTGGAGCCAGTGCATTTAAACTAAAATAGGTAAGATAACCAACCACGTATCTCATATTGCATTACTTAAATCATTTTTCCTAAGCAAACACAATAGCCTACAGTGGGGCAAAAAAGTATTTAGTCAGCCACCAATTGGGCAAGTTCTCCCACTTAAAAAGATTAGAGAGGCCTGCAATTTTCATCATAGGTACACTTCAACTATGACAGACAAAATGAGAAGAAAAAATCCAGAAAATCACATTGTAGGATTTTTTTATGAATTTATTAGCAAATTATGGTGCTTACCTATTGCAGATTCAGTCTTCGTTCGAAAATTCACTCTGCCTATCTACTCAGATTTCAGAGCACACTCTGAGTGTGAAAGACTGCAGAATAACTGATGAATTTACAAACGCTCAACACCAGTTAAATATGCCCTGTGTCAGTAAAAGTCTGAAAAACAAATCTGCCTATACAGCTCTGCTAGGGAGAGTAAAATGGTCAGGGTCAGGTGTTCTCTCATTTGTGTCTGGAAGTAGCTAGCCAATGTTAGCCAGTTAGCTTGGGTGCTTGACTGCCGTTGCGTGGTCATAACGCACTGATCAACCCTACTCATCGCCAGAGTGTCTGAATTTATGAAGAGACAATCTGACAAAGCTTTGAATTTACAAACACTCCAGAGCACAATCAGATTGAATTTACGAACACACCACAAAGCTCTAGATAATATGAAAACAGCCTAACCACCTCTGCTAGGGCAAGTAAAATGGTCAGAGTGAGGTGTTCTTTCATTTGTGACCGACCAGCTCGATTCGGCCTTATGTAGCAAAATTAGAAATTGTGTTTTTTATTTTTACATTGGATAAAAGTAGAGACTCAGAGCTAGAAAATGGTATATCATACACTACAGTTGAGGAACATTGAGAAGGTAATACTCCTTACCTCACGTTTGAAAAAATGTCCCTTGAATGTTTTGGTACCTACTGGAGAGCTCTTCTTTGTCTACACCCATTCAGCATTGTTCACTCCCTCTTAAAAGCTTTAGCCCCACCCATCTCTTTAAGGATTCACATGTGAGGCTATGTACTAAACAACCAAAGATTTCAAGACTAAAGGCTGACTTATACTATGGGTGTGTTCGTAAATTTAATCTGGACTACCTGAGTGTCCTCTTCGTTCGTAATCTCAGAGCGTTGTCAGATTGGCCGTTCGTAAATTGAGAGTGTTTTGCTCTCTGAGGGTTCAGAACGCACACTGGATGCACACTGGACGCTCCAGCCGAGCAGTAGGGTAAATCCGACCCTAACGACAGCAGTCAAGCACCCAAGCTAATTGGCTAACGTTGGCTAGCTTGCTAGCTACTTCCAGATGCAAATGAGAGAACAGCTCACTCTGACCATTTTACTCGCTCTAGCAGAGCTGGTTAGGCTGTTTTTATGTTATCCAGAGCGTTGGTGACTGCAACTGTGCTGCTGACAACAATTTAATTACGCTTTTTTTGCCAACGTTTACTGACACCAGCCATATTCAATGGGTGTTGAGTGTTTGTAAATTTGTAAGTTATTCCGCGCTCTGGCACACTCAGATGAGAGTGCTCTGAAATCGGAATAGACAGCCAGAGCGAAATTACTAGCTACCTCTATGGACAGTTGTTGCAGTGACATCATAAACATTCTATTGACGTAGTTAATTGTATAGTGGAGTCGTTTGTTTAAACATATAGCTAGCTAGCTAAACAATTAACCATAATCCCAACTCATAACGTTACTACCCTGCATGAATCTGCAGGTAGCTATCCAACCAGGTCCAATGTTATCTCGCTAACATTAGGCTATAACTAGCAATGCAAATGGCTCTGAGATATGAATAATATTAGTACACAGATCATACACGTAACATTAGCTAGCTAGCTAACCGTACACTTTAACTTGAACTGAAAACAAATTTCTGACAAAATTAGAAACGTGTAATATCTGAAAATGTAGCCAGCTAGACTCTCTTACCCGGATGCTTCTCTCTCTCTGTAACGGATGCCATGCTTGCCCTTAGTGTGAAGATGTCATCTGGAAACAGGTGTTTTATACAACAGTTCTCTTTTCGACTCCGTCTGCATATTTGCACTCAAACGGCAGAATTTTTCTCCATCTCCTTAGCTATCATACTCTAATTCCATTGATTTCAAAACTCGGTCCTCCAGAAAGTGGAGAGCAACACTTATGCAGTTCTACTACGTGATATCTTTTTTTTTAAAGCTCCATTATAAAGGATTACCTACACATACTGACCAGCTCATATTATAGACAACATGATAGACCAATCCGAACTCATTTCTCGGCATGTCCAGCCCACTCATTATCTCAGCCAATCATGGCTAGCGGGAAGGTTTCTGACTTTTTCCATGGCTAAACCAATTAGGTTCGTAATTTAACAATTGTATTCATACTTACAGATGGCATACAAGATTATTATTAAGGCACATTTCACATGTTCAAATGTTCCGGAAGGAATTTCTGCCAAAAAAATGCATTTTGATTTTTTTTTTAAAGTTTATGAAACACTTGAATTTGCAAACAAACATTCTAACCTTGCTCTGAATCTGACAATACTCCAAGTTTACCAATGCCTAGAGCGCACTTTGAACGTACTCTGGCACTCCAGAGTGCATTTAGGAACACACCCATAGTGTGCCTGTCACATCATGGCTTGGAACGCTGCTCGTCCAATCAGCATCCAGGATCCAAGAAAACAGTTTTATAATACGTAGATATTACCAGGGAGGCAGTCATTGACTCACTGCCTATGACTCACACAGAACACAGTCATCCATTTTGGCAGTTCACTGGCCCAGAGATGAGATTTTCTCAATTTTGCCATTTTTCTTCTCTGCTGTCAGTTAGAACCTCATTATCAGATTTGGCAGGGATGGCCGCCTCCATGTGCGTGTGTGACTGTGTGTTTGAGTAGATATTTGTGTGTGCACGTGTGCGTGTGTGTGTCTATATGCATGCATGCATGCGTGCGTACGTGCGTACGTGCGCGTGTATATTGCCTGTTATGTGGTCCAATTCTCCTCTCTCCTCCTCAGTCAAATGATATAAGTAGGGTAGAATGTGACACGGTGCAGTGGCTAACCCAGAAACAGACACCAACTGATTGTGTAGTGTCTGTATGGCCTCATTTGGGGAACTGGGAGTAGCTATGGGCTTGATCCTGCAGTACTAACTACATATAGTGCCTTCCGAAAGTATTCACACCCCTTGACTTTTTCCACCTTTTGTTGTGCTACAGCCTGCATTGAAATTTGATTACATTGAGATGTTATGTCCCTGGCCTACACCTAACATCAAAGTGGAATTATGTTTTTAGAGCTTTAAAAAATATATATTAAAAATGAAAGGCTGAAATAAGTATTCAACCCTTCCTCTGACACCGCCTGGTATAGAGGTCCTGGGTGGCAGGAAGCTTGGCCCCAGTGATGTACTGGGCCGTACGCACTACGCTCTGTAGTATCTTGCGGTCAGAGGCCGTGCAGTTGCCATACCAGGCAGTGGTGCAACCATACTCTCAATGGTGCAGCTGTAAAACATTTTGAGGATCTGAGAACCATTGCCAAATATTTTCAGTCTCCTGAGGGGGAATAGGTTTTGTTGTGCCCTCTTCACGACTGTCTTGGTGTGCTTGGACTGTGATGTGGACACCAAAGAACTTGAAGCTCTCCATCTGCTACACTACAGCCCCGTCGATGAGAATGGGGGTCCTTCTTTTCCTGTAGTCCACAATCATCTCCTTTGTCTTCTACTACTGCAGAATATCATCAAATATGTATACTTGGACTTTGATTTAGCTTTTCCAGTATTAGTAGCCATATTGTAAGTTCAACATTTGCAAAACACCCAGTTTTTAAAAAATGTATAACCCCATATTCTTGCAATTTCTGTCCAAAATGAAAAAGCTTGCTGTCGCACAAGGTTAGCAGCAGAATTGTTTGACAGATATGGGGTTTCCGCATACTCCGTAAAGCCCAGCTCATTGGCTATCTAGCTAGCTTCGTTTGACCCCGATTGGTGCTTATTTGACAAAGTTACAGTTAATCAAGTGAAGACTGACCGTGTCATCGGCGCGCCATGAAGGCGTCGCTCTCTGATCAAATTTGGTGTCCTATAGGATATACTACACCCCTAATGATATAGTGAAGTCTGGTTACGTTCTTGGATCTCTGAGGAATAAATACGAATGTAATTTGACTGACTGAAACAACGTTTAGGGTTAGATTTTCACAGATTCCTTTCTTTGCAAATTGAACGAGTGGAAACACAAACTGATCGTGCATGCTGTATGGACCTTTTTAGGATATGAAAAAGGACTTTATCTAACAAAATGACACTTCATGTTATCTCTGGGACCCTTGGGATGATAAATCAGAGCAAGATTTCAGAATGTAAGTACACATTTCACGTTCAGATGTGAATTCATCAACCTATTGCTGTGGGGAAAAAAGTGTTTTGTTGTTATGAGCTCTCCTCAAACAATATAGCATGGCATTTTTTCGCAGTAATACCTACTGTAAATTGTACAGTGCAGTTATATTAACAATAATTGAAACTTTCAGCTGATATAAAACACTTATAAGTACCAACATTGTTGTTTCTCTAAAATGTGCGATCATGACACACGGCGCTGCATGATTTACAACTGTCCCGTTGACGGAACGCCTATCCCTAAGAAGTTTTAAGGGCTTGTAAGTAAGCATTTTACTATAAAGTCTACACCTGTTGTATTCAGCATGTGACATATACAATTTGATTTGATATTGAACAATCAATTTGTCCTCTTTTTGTCATCATATTTCCATTCAGGGCACATGAGAGTGAGACAGATTGGGCACAAACTGGTTGAATCAACTTTGTTTCAACGTAATTTGTCAATGTACTGTGACGTGGAATGTATGTGGAAAAAATCTTAGGTTTGAAAAAAGTCAACAACTGTTGTTTTGTGGTGAAACTTCAACCACAGGATTATGTCATCATGGTAGCCAAATGTGAACATAGACAAACCGTGTAAAATATGTTGAATTTGTACCTTTAAAACAACATCAGATTTTCAACGTTGTATCCACTATCAGAAAAAATAACAGTAGGCTGGGCTGCGCCTGCTACTGGAGAATTTATCTGTCAACAGCTACCGTTTGTTCTCCCAACCAAGGTTTTAACCAAGCCCAGCCCTGGTTAACTATGATATTTGTCACTAACTATTACCAATGTGCTATCATGAGAATGATTATTGAGAGATCTCCACTTAAATGTCACGCCTTGGTCTTAGTATTTTGTGTTTTCTTTAATTATTTGGTCAGGCCAGAGTGTGACATGGGTTTATGTTATTGTATTTTCGTATTGGGGTTTGTAGTATTTGGGATCGCGGCTGATTAGGGGTGTTGTATAGGCTTGGCTGCCTGAGGCGGTTCTCAATCAGAGTCAGGTGATTCTCGTTGTCTCTGATTGGGAACCGTATTTAGGTAGCCTGGTTTCGCTTTGTATTTCATGGGTGATTGTTCCTGTCTCTGTGTAGTTTCACCAGATAGGCTGTAATTAGGTTTCACGTTCCGTTTGTTGTTTTGTATTTTGTATCATTATTTCATGTGTCACTTTTTCTATTAAAGTCATGAGTAACCACTACGCTGCATTTCGGTCCGACTCTCTTTCCACAAACGAAGAACGCCGTTACATTAAAAACAAAATAGATTCACTGCTATTATCAAAGTCATTCCTAAGTACGTTTAACTGATACAATTAAATATCACTCATATATCATCAATTATGCTATTTAGGCCTGTAGCAATTTGCAAAGTCATTAACAGCAATTGTTTCAATTCAACCCAGAATTCAACAAAAAAAATAGACAATACAATAGGTCTAGGGATTCAAGTTCTGGTTGACTTCTAATATCCAACAACCAAATATCAACACTTGAAGGACAATCTGCACAGATTCTCGAACTGCATTGGTTGTCTGCGTCATATCCTTTTATTGTAATCTCAACTGCAATCCAGGTCATTTGGTTCTGCTATTGGATGAAGAACAGTCATAACATGAATCTGTTGTATAAATAAAAACAATATCTGATATTGTATTCCCATTTGAAATTTTGCTGTGCATTTAAATGGTTGAAAGCTCAATAGTAAACATTTAGGTGACAACTCCACCAAATTTCACACGCCGTTTGACCGTTCTGATTGAGATTTCTCCACATCATTACAAGGCACCCTTGCATTACTAAGACCGCGTGTGTAACTGTGTATGTATATTGCTAAGACTGGAACCCGGTGGCATGCGCCGCTGCTTCAGGCAGCTTAGGCTGGAAGGCTAATGACATGCATTGACGTGACTGCAGGTGTATGCAATTGTGATGGACATGGGTGGAATCAAGGATTGCCATTTCGGAATACAGTTATTTCTAATGATTTTCTCTTGATTGTTGGTGTGAGTGAGGGTGGGAGTGCAATTTGATTATGAAGATGGAGTAACTGAGGCTGTGGGTCTCACACTGGTCTTGCCAAGCAAAATGGCCTCTTTCTTTCTGTAGCATCAGCATCACATCATACGCTGTGTTTTTACCCTTTTGAGGCATGTAATGAATGAATATTAATAGTGGCTGGAAATAATTAAAAGTCTGATCAGTAACCATGTTATATCAGTTTAGTAGTCAGACAGACAGACAGACAGACAGACAGACAGACAGACAGACAGACAGACAGACAGACAGACAGACAGACAGACAGACAGACAGACAGACAGACAGACAGACAGACAGACAGACAGACAGACAGACAGACAGACAGACAGACAGACAGTTATCTCAGTCTAGTAGTCAGACAGACAGACAGTTATCTCAGTCTAGCAGTCAGACAGACAGTTACCTCAGTATAGCAGTCAGACAGACAGACAGACAGACAGACAGACAGACAGACAGACAGACAGACAGACAGACAGACAGACAGACAGACAGACAGACAGACAGACAGACAGTTATCACAGTCTAGCAGTCAGACAGGCAGACAGTTATCTCAGTCTAGCAGACAGACAGTTATCTCAGTCTAGCGGTCAGACAGACAGACAGTTATCTCAGTCTAGCAGACAGACAGTTATCTCAGTCTAGGAGTCAGACAGACTCACAGTCTAGCGGCTAGACAGTCCCAGAAAGTTTTTAGATATTTCAGCACCATGCGTTCCCTATAATTAGTCTCCATTAACGTCTAAGACTGTTGACGTTTGTTCCCCCTCTCCTGTGAGACAAAACACCCCATAATTACTCTGCCAGCCTCGGAACCTACACCAATGGTGTTGATCACCAGACTAAAACTTCTGCAAATGTGCTACGCAAAAGGTGAGGGGGGCATATGGAAATAGCCAGTTTTAGATCTTCGTATTTCCTGTGTGCTTTAAGTGAGATGGAAGGCCTAGATGCTACAGTACAGTGGTTTAATGAGGAAGGAGACTGGCATACAGTTCAGACAGTACTGAATTCATGTTGGATGTTGGATGGACTTCACAGCCCTTTCTTTCGCTGTTTGCTGTTTTTATGTTTCATTATCTTTATTTCTGAAATAACAAACCGGTACTGTGGACAAATGCAAACAAGCACCAAGTTGAGGCTTGTTTGTATTCAATTCTGAATACCAAGTACATTTATTCAGAATTGAGATGCACTGTGGTTCTTTAATGAAGTAGCTCAATAGATGGAAGGCTCTGGGGTGGACCATGAGCTAATCCTCTGGGTAGTATTTACGTAGTCCCCAAGGTGGAGCTCAGAACTGCTCTCCTGCATTGTGGTTAGTCCCCATGGTGGAGCTCAGTGTTGCTCTTTTTCTTGTCACTAGTCCCCACGGTGTAGCTCAGAGCTTCTCCTCTAGATCGGAGTCAATTCCCTGGGGGGGGAGGTAATGCCAGGGCCTTCTCCCTGGTCCCTGTCTTTATCTGCTGCTACAGTTAGTCCTCCAGACCTGCAGAGAGCTCTGAGACTGTGAGCCCAGCCCTGTGGCCCAGCCTTTCACACACAGGATCCAGCTCGTCTCCTCAGAGTCTCGAGAAAGGGTCTCTTATCTTGTAATACCCCTTTTCACACCTCCGGCAGACGATCACACTCTCACAAACAAATGCTCACGTGGACAGTCTCCATGGCGACCTGACAGTATTGGCCTAGTCTAGTATGCTACGGCATGGAATGCTATAGCTGTTTACCAGCAGCACCGCCACCAGCACACGTACTGTATGCACTCAGAGGCCTGCAGCAAAGCAGAGTGGAATTTGTTACAATATGTTCATAAGAGGTTATGTCATATTGGTCTTCATCCTTGGTAGGTCCTTTCTTTGACACAGAACGATACAAATGAAGCTTTTAAGCTGAGCTCAGTATTTAAACATATAATAATAATAATAATATATGCCATTTAGCAGACGCTTTTATCCAAAGCGACTTACAGTCATGTGTGCATACATTCTACGTATGGGTGGTCCCGGGGATCGAACCCACTACCCTGGCGTTACAAGCGCCATGCTCTACCAACTGAGCTACAGAAGGACCACTAGTAGCATCCTGAGTGAGTACATTGACATTCTTTAAAAGTCATTGTGTAAATCATTGTTTCCCGACTCCAGTCCTCGAGTATCCCCAACAGTACACATTTTTTTTTATTGTAGCCCCAGACAAGCAGCCTGACTCAACTTCAAGCCCTTGATGAGTTGAATGAGGTGTGTTTGTCCGGGGCTACGGTTGGGAGTACTTGAGGACCGGACTCGGGAACCACTGATCTCAATCATTACAATGACTTTTAAAGAATGTCAATGTACTCACTCAGGATGCTACTAGTCTTATGTTTTAAGCTTTTTCCTCTATCAGAAAATGCTTATAAGGGGATTATACCTTACACTACAATCATTGCATGTGCCCCAAGTCCTGCCTCCTCTCACTCCCAAATTAGAAACTCATTAACTCTGATGAATCTTGATAGACTGGGGCGATTAATAAAAGGAGACAGCACTAATTGTTTGACCATATCTACAGAGAGACTGGTACACTGTATGTATTGCATGGTCCTCAACCAACTGGGAGATGTGCACATCCCACATCTCCCAATCTCCGGGTGCTCGGCAGCACTGCACCCTAGTGGCTAGAATATGTAACATCACCCAGTATGTGAGGAATCAGTTGTGATGTCATTGTGTACTGGCAAAGTGAAGGTGGCAGGCTGTGTGGTGCTGTCTGATGTAACTGTGTTCACAGTTTTAGAAGCACACGGCGCCGGGATCAGCAAGCGTCATCTGGGTGCCTTTGTATGGCAGCAGGCGGCACAATAGTACCCTGGCCTGCAGAGTCATACACTTCACACCCATCCCGTATACAAAACATACACAACCCCAATGGTCCGGCAGTCCAATACATCTAGCTTCAACATTACTGCCTGTCTCCATAGATCTATATTGCTGGTTGTACTCACAACTTGGCTTTGTACTGGTTTGCCTTTTATGGCATTGCTAATATTGATGCCCTAATAGCTACTGTTATTGCCTGTGTGTGTACTGTGCTTTAGGTTTGTCCATGTAGACTCTCTTCCCACTCTCATGAGGCTGTGGCTGGGAGTGTAGTTAGTAGAACAGTGGAGATGCCCCCTGGCCCAGTGGAGCTGTGAGGAGGCCACAGTAGACTGGCATTCTGGAGCACCACAGTAATTAATGGACCCTTGTCAGGCTGGCCCACTGCAGCAAACACAAAGCTGGTTTGCTAGCACATACAGACGCACGCACACACGCATACAAACACACACACACACACACACACATGCGTCAGCCCTGGTAGGCTGGGTGACCATCTCTCTTTCTCCTCTCTTTCTTGACACTCGCCTCTCAAGTTGAAACCTGTTGCAATATTCATATTATTACCACTCCATATCATCACAGCAGCAGCCAGTTGACTTAACTTTGGTTATACCGTGTTTGTCCCGTGTCCGTAAAATGTATATAGTAGGTGTAGACACCTTTCCTGCAGTCAAATGACTAAATCGCCTTGTAGTGGCCTCAAGGATGAGATGTTATTCATATTTTTCATAATTTCATAATTAATCAACTTTTTTTTTTATTACACAGAAAATCCAGTGTTTCTACGTCAAACAGTTTTGTTATATTTCAGTCTTATGTGATATATATAAAGTGTAATATTGGGATGCAAACTCAAAATTTAATACATTTCAGCTTTATATCTGACATGGTACAGGTGTCTTCTTTTTTAACGATTTTATTTTATATGTACAACATTTTTGAGTTTTGAGAATGACACAATTATTAATTTCCACAAGGTTTGCTGCCTCAGTGTCTTAAGATATTTTAGTCAGATGTTACTATGGAATACTGAAGTATAATTACAAGCATTTCATAAGTGTCAAAGGCTTTTATTGACAATTACCTGAAGTTGATGCAAAGAGTCAATATTTGCAGTGTTGACCCTTCTTTTTCAAGACCTTTGCAATCAGCCCTGGCATGCTGTGAATTAACTTCTGGCCCACATTCTGACTGATGGCAGCCCATTCTTGCATAATCAATGCTTGGAGTTGGTCAGAATTTGTGGGTTTTTGTTTGTCCACCCGCCTCTTGAGGATTGACCACAAATTCTCAATGGGATTAAGATCTGGGGAGTATCCTGGCCATGGACCAAAAATATAGATGTTTTGTTCCCCGAGCCACTTAGTTAACACTTTTGCTTTATGGCAAGGTGCTCCATCATCCTGGAAAAGGCATTGTTCGTCACCAAACTGTTCCTGGATGGTTGGAAGAAGTTGCTCTCGGAGGATGTGTTGGTACCATTCTTTTCTCATGGCTGTGTTCTTAGGCAAAATTGTGAGTGAGCCCTTGGCTGAGAAGTAACCCCACACATGAATGATCTCAGGATGCTTTACTGTTGGCATGACACAGGACTGATGGTAGCGCTCACCTTGTCTTCTCCGGACAAGCTTTTTTCTGGATGCCCCAAACAATCGGAAAGGGGATTCATCAGAGATAATTACTTTTCCCCAGTCCTCAGCAGTCCAAACCCTGTACCTTTTGCAGTCTGTCCCTGATGTTTTTCCTGGAGAGAAGTGGCTTCTTTGCTGCCCTTCTTGACACCAGGCCATCCTCCAAAAGTCTTCCCCTCACTGTGCGTGCAGATGCACTCACACCTGCCTGCTGCCATTCCTGAGTAAGCTCTGCACTGGTGGGGCCCCGATCCCGCAGCTGAATCACCTTTGGGAGACAGTCCTGGCGCTTGCTGGACTTTCTTGGGCTCGCTGAAGCCTTCTACACAACAATTGAACCGCTCTCCTTGAAGTTCTTGATGATCCGATAAATGGTTGATTTAGGTGCAATATTACTGGCTGCAAAATCCTTGCCTGTGAAGCCCTTTTTGTGCAAAGCAATAATGACGGCACGTGTTTCCTTGCAGGTAACCATGGTTGACAGAGGAAGAACAATGATTCCAAGCCCCACCCTCCTTTTGAAGCTTCCAGTTTGTTATTCGAACTCAATCAGCATGACAGGGTGATCTCCAGCCTTGTCCTCGTCAACACTGAAACCTGTGTTAATGAGAGAATCACTGACATGATGTCAGCTGGTCCTTTTGTGGCAGGTCTGAAATGCAGTGGAAATGTTTTGGGGGGATTCAGTTCATTTGCATGGCAAAGAGGGACTTTGCAATGAATTGCAATTCATCTGATCACTCTTCATAACATTCTGGAGTATATGCAAATTGCCATCATACAAACTGAGGCAGCAGACTTTGTGAAAATGAATAGTTGTGTCATTCTCAAGACTTTTGGCCACGACTGTATATATATACACTACTGATCAAATGTTTGGGGTCACTTAGAAATGTTCTTGATTTTGAAAGAAAAGCAACAAAAAAAGTCCATTAAAATAACATCAAATTGATCAGAAATACAGTGTAGATATTGTTAATGTTGTTAATGTTGTAAATGACTATTGTAGCTGGAAACGGCAGATTTTTTTTATAGAATATCTACATAGGCGTACAGAGGCTCACTATCAGAAATCACTCCTGTGTTCCAATGGCACGTTGTGTTAGCTAATCCAAGTTTATAATTCTAAAAGGCTAATTGATCATTAGAAAACCCTTCTGCAATTATGCTAGCACAGCTGAAAACTGTTGTCTGATTAAAGAAGCAATAAAACTGGCCTTCTTAAGACCAGTTGAGTATCTGGAGCATCAGCATTTGTGGGTTTCGATTACAGGCTCAAAATGTCCAGAAAGAAAGTACTTTCTTCTGAAACTCGTCAGTCTATTCTTGTTCTGAGAAATGAAGGCTTTTCTATATGAGAAATTGACAAGAAACTGAACATCTCGTACAACGCTGTGTACTACTCCCTTCACAGAACAGCACAAACGGGCTCTAACCAGAATAGAAAGAGGAGTGGGAGGCTCCAGTGCACAACTGAACAAGTACATTGTGTCTAGTTTGAGAAACAGACACCTCACAAGTCCTCAAATGGCAGCTTCATTAAGTAGTACCCGCAAAACACCTGTCTCAACATCAACAGTGAAGAGGCGACTCCGGGATGCTGGCCTTCTAGACAGAGTTCCTCTGTCCAGTGTCTGTGTTCTTTTGCCCATCTTAATCTAAGATATGTCTTTTTCTTTGCAACTCTGCCTAGAACGTCAGCATCCCGGAGTCGCCTCTTGTCCCTGTTGGGGGCCACTTATCCTATGGCAGGATTATTGATGGGCAGAGCATGGGACAAAACACATGGTTTTATGGCGATTGATACAGATTGATACACATACACACATGCATACAGTACTGTCTTAAGTTACAAGTCTTAAGTGTACTAGTTAATATATTTAGAAATTGTAGGCCTACTTTGAGAGGTCATACTATTACAGACTTTCAGTAAGTCTGATTTTTAAAGCGCGGGTTATTGCCAACTTCAATGGCAAGCCTGCAACAACAATGTAAGGCTGGTCACTTGCCCCATCTAGTGTTCATCTGGTGTTCAGGATCTGCTTATGCCTCTGCCTCAAGGTATCTACCTACAGTCCTCTAACTCCACTCTGGACCTCGAAGCCAGTTCCACTGCTATTGTTCATTGTTCCTAATCAGGGACTGATTTAGACCTGGGACACCAGGTGGGTGCAATTAATTATCAGGTTGAACAGAAAGCCAGCAGGTTCCAGACCTTGTAGTGTAAGAGTTGAATACTCCTGTCCTACGGTATACAAGAGAATCACATTGACCACAGTTTAGGCCTTCAATATATTAGCCATCGCAATGAATGGCGCTTGTCTTAGAGAGTTTGATCAACAATGATCTCATTTTCTTCTATACTTTATGTACATTAAGTAAGTTCATCCTCTATCTGTCATTTCTCATTAAACATGGAAGATGGTCATTTAATGTAAGAACGTTTGAATGATGTCTTCAAGTTGGCCTGATTAAATGATCTTCCGTGTTTGATTGCCCTTTATCTATGGCAGTTTATGTGATAAAGCATAAATTGGAAAGCCAATTTCAACAATACCACTGTACCAGTTTGTTAAAAATCTCTCTTAAGTGTCCAGAACAACAGAGCTTCCTTGTAAAAAAATAAAAATAAAACTCTGCTAATGCGTATTGTCATCATTGATGTACGTCGATGCATTTCAGTGGAAAGTGGACAGGGCCTGCATAACCATTTTACCCGGCACATTAAAGGATCGTTTTACATCCATGTTGCTGTAATATGAGAGGAAACTATTCTCTGCTCTCGGCAGGAAGTACATTCTCTACGAGCAATTTCGACCCCTTTTCTTCATTTTCGACTCAGCGAGCCTGCAGCAGTTTAGTGTCAACACTCCAAACCAACAAGACCTCCAAATGCATCTTTAATGAGTATTTCAGAGCGTCATAATGGCATGTCACTAATGCCCGTCTGTTAATGATCTTCTTCTCCATCTTCTGCCGGCCCCGCCTTGACGCTTTCTCCGTCTACGCCTTTGACAGTTCTTTGAATCATCTGGTTTAAACTTTTGTGGCATCTCCTTGCTTTCAATCCAAAATCTGTCGGCTATTGTTCGTATTGAGGACACTTTTCTTGGCTTGAGTTATGCATAGAAGCAAGACTTTTCCCTTGAGGAAATCTGCGTCGGGTAGGCTGTGCTTCTCCTTTCCAAGTGTTCCTGTACATTTTCTTCCGTTTGTTTGACTTCTAGGGACATAGCCTACTTTCTGATGTACTTGATGTGGAATATGCCCCATATCGCGAGTATACGAATATCCTATTTACTTTGTGTTTTGCTGCATGATCTGTGGCGGAACAAGGATGTTATTGACAGAGGCGCACAACCTGGCGCTGGAGCTGTCCATGGTGTTGAAGGAAGATGACCTGGGCGATAGAAGTGCTGTAGAACTCTATCATACAGAACTTGTCTTGAGGTCAAACGCTTATTATATTTAGTTGATGTGTAGCCTAGGATGTATAATAGCATACTTGCTAAAAACTGATGCATAGAATTCAAAATGTAACTTTTTTGGTGCATATCAATGGTAGTAAATATATTGGTAATATGTTTTTTTTTTTTACGATGTTAAAAGATGATCTATTTTGATCGCACTGGTTAATGTTAATGGTAGTTCAAGTTTGAAAATGTAGCCTATAACCTACAGTACCTTTTTCTGTTAAATATGTCGGCTATCGGCATACTCTGGAGCCTTGAGTGTTTCCAGAAACCGCCTTTTATTATTGTCTATTCCCTCTATGATTGTATAGATGCCTAATTGAGATGATTGGGTAATAGTATATTTCTTTGTAATTGAAGTAACAGTTTCGTCCTCATTTTTCTTTGTATTTTTTTAAAAATATGGTCTTTGGTGTCCGTGTGTGGCAGTGTATGCAGTAGAGCCTAATGTACAACGCTATTGATCTGTGAATCATATCAGATGTAAAGTTTGTGTACAGCAGCTTCAGATCTGGACTGTAGGTGGCGCCCATGTGGAGGCTTTGATTTCCGATGTGAAGCACGGAGAGGAAACAGAGGGAGGGGAGGCTGAGGAGAAGTAGACTACTGCTGTTTCTGCAGGGAGTTGTTGACAGTAGCCTTGTCAGTGAGGGGGTGCTGTCTCCCGGCAGACGTTTGATCTTGCAGTTGATGCAATAACAGGACATGACTCCTGTCCTGTCATAGCTTACTGTCTTGTCGTGAGAGAGTTTTTTTTCGATCGCTTGTCATCCAAAATGGTAGCCTATCAGTTTCACAGAGTTGCAAGCGATTTATGATTTTACGTAGGCAAGTAAAAATGTAGATGACTGTGTTCAGTTGCTCTCATGTTTATCCTCAACATCGTTGTCATCCTCATATTTTTCATTGTAAATAACCTATTTGGCCAGATCAACAGAAGTTGAAGTGCCCCTCAGTGCAAGGCAAACTAGTAGAGGCCACACTGCCATGGCAACGCGTTGGTGAAAAATGTGGGGGTGCGAGCTTCCTGTTGTTGCCAAACGCTCATCTCCTCGCCCTGCTCTGAGGACAGACAGACAGGATGTGGAATATTGTTGATGGATCAGTCTCTGCTCGAGTCTAATTGATTCCATCACCCAGTGTTGTTGTTTTCTGCCAGTGGTTGCATTCAGGGTTTTCTTCACCTGACCAAGTGTGTCGGGGGCAGAGTTATAGCCCAATCCATCTCCAACTTTGTCAGGGCTTTGCCCACACTCCAAGTCATTGGTCACTGCATCTCGCACTTGAGCACAATGGTCATGTTTGTTTGGGTCTCTTCCACACAGTCCTGCCTGGCTAGTGGAGCAGGTGGTGGTAGGCAAACTCTCAAGGCACTAAAGTCAGTGTTGTTGTCCAAGGTACTGCAGTGGAGCTTGCGCTTGCAGGTCCCGTTCTTATCTCATACACATAGTTTAAAGTGCTATAATTATTGCAGGAACCATTGTTAATTGCACAATGACTGACCACAACCACACAACTACTGACCACATAGCTACTGACCACAACGATTGACCACAACCACACAACTACTAACCACAACTACTGACCACAACCACTGACCATAACTGACCGCAACCACACAACTACTAACCACAACTACTGACCATAACTGGCCACAACTACTGACCACAACTACTGACCGCAACCACACAACTACTGAACCACACAACTACTGACCACAACTACTGAACCACACAACTACGGAACGACACAAATACTGACCACACAACTACTGAACCACAAGCACACATCTACTGACCACAAGCACACAACTAATGACCACAACAACCGACCACAACTACTGACCAGAAACACACAGCTACTGACCACAAACAAAAAACTACTGACCTCTCAACTACTGACCACAACTATTGAACCACTCAACTACACAACCACAAAACTACTGACAACACAACTACTGAACCAAACAAAAACAAAAAACTACTGACCACACAGCTACTAACCACAGCTACTGACCACAACCACACAGATACTGACCACAACTACTGACTACGACTGACCACAACCACGCAACTAATGACCACAATTACTGACCAGAAACACACAACTACTGAATCCACACAGCTACTAACCACTACGACTGACCACAGCTACTGACCACAACCACACAGATACTGACCACAACTACTGACTACAACGACTGACCACAACCACACAACTAATGACCACACAGCTACTAACCACAGCTACTGACCACAACCACACAGATACTGACCACAACTACTGACCACAATTACTGACCAGAAACACACAACTACTGACCAAAAACACACAACTACTGAATCCACACAACTACTGACTACACAACTACTGAACCACAACCACACAGCTACTGACCACAACGACTGACCACAACCACACAACTAATGACCACAACTACTGACCACAATTACAGACCAGAAACACACAACTACTGACCACAAACACAACTATTGAATCCACACAACTACTGACCACACAACTACTGACTAAAACTACTGCCCACATCCTACTGAACCAAACAACTACTGACCACAACCACACAACTATTGACCACAACTACTAAAGCACACAACTACTGAAGCACACAACTACTGAACCATACAACTACTGATCCACAACCACACAGCTACTGACCACAACTACTAAAGCACACAACTAATGAACCACACAAATACTGACCACACAACTACTAAACCACAACCACACAGCTACTGACCGCAACCACACAACTACTGACCACAAACACACAACTACTGACCACAACCACACAACTACTGACCACAACCACTGACCATAACTGACCACAACTACTGACCACAACCACTCAGCTACTAACCACACAACTGCTAACCACAACTACTGACCATAACTGGCCACAACTACTGACCACAACTACTGACCGCAACCAAACAACTACTGACCACAACTACTGAACCACAACAACTGAACCACACAACTACTGAACCACACAACTACTGAACCACACAAATACTGACCACACAACTACTGAACCACAAGCACACATCTACTGACCACAAGCACACAACGACTGACCACAACTACTGACCAGAAACACACAGATACTAACCACAAACAAAAAACTACTGACCTCTCAACTACTGACCACAACTATTGAACCACTCAACTACACAACCACACAACTACTGAACCAAACAAATACTGACCACAACCACTCAACTACTGACCACAACTACTGAACCACAACCACACAGCTACTAACCACAAAACGACTGACCACAAACAAAAAATACTGACCACACAGCTGCTAACCACAACGACTGACCACAGCTACTGACCACAACGACTGACCACAACCACACAGATACTGACCACAACTACTGACTACAACGACTTACCACAACCACACAACTAATGACCACAACTACTGCCCACAATTACAGACCAGAAACACACAACTACTGACCACAAACACAACTATTGAATCCACACAACTACTGACCACACAACTACTGACTACAACTACTGCCCACATCCTACTGAACCAAACACCTACTGACCACAACCACACAATTATTGACCACAACTACTAAAGCACACAACTACTGACTACACAACTACTGAACCATACAACTACTGATCCACAACCACACAGCTACTGACCACAACTACTAAAGCACACAACTACTGACTACACAACTACTGAACCACACAACTACTGACCACAACCACACAACTACTGACCACAAACACACAACTACTGACCACAACCACTGACCATAACTGACCACAACTACTGACCACAACCACACAACTGCTAACCACAACTACTGACCATAACTGGCCACAACTACTGACCACAACTACTAACCGCAACCACACAACTACTGACCACAACTACTGAACACACAACTACTGACCACCACTGAACCACACAACTACTGAACCACACAACTACTGACCACACAACTATTGAACCACAAGCACACATCTACTGACCACAAGCACACAACTAATCACCACAACGACTGACCACAACTACTGACCAGAAACACACAGCTACTGACCACAAACAAAAAAATTACTGACCTCTCAACTACTGACCACAACTATTGAACCACTCAACTACACAACCATACAACTACTAACCACACAACTCCTAAACCACAACCTACTGAACCAAACAAATACTGACCACAACCACTCAACTACTGACAACAACTACTGAACCACACAACTACTGAACCACACAACTACTGACCACACAACTACTGAACCACAACCACAAAACGACTGACCACAAACAAAAAACTACTGACCACACAGCTACTAACCAAAATGATTGACCACAGCTACTGACCACAACCACACAGATACTGACCACAACTACTGACTACAACGACTGACCACAACCACACAACTAATGACCACAACTACTGACCACAATTACTGACCAGAAACACACAACTACTGACCAAAAACACACAACTACTGAATCCACACAACTACTGACTACACAACTACTGAACCACAACCACACAGCTACTGACCACAACTACTGACTACAACGACTGACCACAACCACACAACTAATGACCACAACTACTGACCACAATTACAGACCAGAAACACACAACTACTGACCACAAACACAACTATTGAATCCACACAACTACTGACCACACAACTACTGCCCACATCCTACTGAACCAAACAACTACTGACCACAACCACACAACTATTGACCACAACTACTAAAGCACACAACTACTGAAGCACACAACTACTGAACCATACAACTACTGATCCACAACCACACAGCTACTGACCACAACTACTAAAGCACACAACTAATGAACCACACAAATACTGACCACACAACTACTAAACCACAACCACACAGCTACTGACCGCAACGACTGACCACAACCACACAGATACTGACCACAACTACTGACTACAACGACTTACCACAACCACACAACTAATGACCACAACTACTGCCCACAATTACAGACCAGAAACACACAACTACTGACCACAAACACAACTATTGAATCCACACAACTACTGACCACACAACTACTGACTACAACTACTGCCCACATCCTACTGAACCAAACACCTACTGACCACAACCACACAATTATTGACCACAACTACTAAAGCACACAACTACTGACTACACAACTACTGAACCATACAACTACTGATCCACAACCACACAGCTACTGACCACAACTACTAAAGCACACAACTACTGACTACACAACTACTGAACCACACAACTACTGACCACAACCACACAACTACTGACCACAAACACACAACTACTGACCACAACCACTGACCATAACTGACCACAACTACTGACCACAACCACACAACTGCTAACCACAACTACTGACCATAACTGGCCACAACTACTGACCACAACTACTAACCGCAACCACACAACTACTGACCACAACTACTGAACCACACAACTACTGACCACAACTACTGAACCACACAACTACTGAACCACACAACTACTGACCACACAACTACTGAACCACAAGCACACATCTACTGACCACAAGCACACAACTAATCACCACAACGACTGACCACAACTACTGACCAGAAACACACAGCTACTGACCACAAACAAAAAAATTACTGACCTCTCAACTACTGACCACAACTATTGAACCACTCAACTACACAACCATACAACTACTAACCACACAACTCCTAAACCACAACCTACTGAACCAAACAAATACTGACCACAACCACTCAACTACTGACAACAACTACTGAACCACACAACTACTGAACCACACAACTACTGACCACACAACTACTGAACCACAACCACAAAACGACTGACCACAAACAAAAAACTACTGACCACACAGCTACTAACCAAAATGATTGACCACAGCTACTGACCACAACCACACAGATACTGACCACAACTACTGACTACAACGACTGACCACAACCACACAACTAATGACCACAACTACTGACCACAATTACTGACCAGAAACACACAACTACTGACCAAAAACACACAACTACTGAATCCACACAACTACTGACTACACAACTACTGAACCACAACCACACAGCTACTGACCACAACTACTGACTACAACGACTGACCACAACCACACAACTAATGACCACAACTACTGACCACAATTACAGACCAGAAACACACAACTACTGACCACAAACACAACTATTGAATCCACACAACTACTGACCACACAACTACTGCCCACATCCTACTGAACCAAACAACTACTGACCACAACCACACAACTATTGACCACAACTACTAAAGCACACAACTACTGAAGCACACAACTACTGAACCATACAACTACTGATCCACAACCACACAGCTACTGACCACAACTACTAAAGCACACAACTAATGAACCACACAAATACTGACCACACAACTACTAAACCACAACCACACAGCTACTGACCGCAACCACACAACTACTGACCACAAACACACAACTACTGACCACAACCACACAACTACTGACCACAACCACTGACCATAACTGACCACAACTACTGACCACAACCACTCAGCTACTAACCACACAACTGCTAACCACAACTACTGACCATAACTGGCCACAACTACTGACCACAACTACTGACCGCAACCAAACAACTACTGACCACAACTACTGAACCACAACAACTGAACCACACAACTACTGAACCACACAACTACTGAACCACACAAATACTGACCACACAACTACTGAACCACAAGCACACATCTACTGACCACAAGCACACAACGACTGACCACAACTACTGACCAGAAACACACAGATACTAACCACAAACAAAAAAACTACTGACCTCTCAACTACTGACCACAACTATTGAACCACTCAACTACACAACCACACAACTACTGAACCAAACAAATACTGACCACAACCACTCAACTACTGACCACAACTACTGAACCACAACCACACAGCTACTAACCACAAAACGACTGACCACAAACAAAAAATACTGACCACACAGCTGCTAACCACAACGACTGACCACAGCTACTGACCACAGCTACTGACCACAACCACACAGATACTGACCACAACTACTGACTACAACGACTGACCACAACCACACAACTAATGACCACAACTACTGACCACAATTACTGACCAGAAACACACAACTACTGACCACAAACACACAACTATTGAATCCACACAACTACTGACCACACAACTACTGACTACAACTACTGACCACATCCCACTGAATCAAACAACTACTGACCACAACCACAAAACTATTGACCACAATTACTAAAGCACACAACTACTGACTACACAACTACTGAACCACAACCACACAGCTACTGACCACAACTACTAAAGCACACAACTACTGACTACACAACTACTGAACCACACAACTACTGACCACAACCACACAACTACTGACCTCAAACACACAACTACTGACCACAAACACACAACTACTGACTACAACTACTGACCACAACCACAAAACTACTGCCCACAACTACAGACCACAACCTAAAAAGGACTGACCACAACTACTGACCACTACATACCACAACCACACAACTACTGACCACAATACAACGACTGACCAAAACGAATGACCATAACTACTGACCACAACTATTGACCACGGCCACACAACTACTGACCACAAATACTGAGACAAAAAACTAATGTCCACAACAACACAACAACTGAGCACAACTACCCAACTACTGACCACAACCACACAACTACTGACCACAACTGCTGACCATACAACAACTGAACCACACTATTGACCACAATTACTGACCACAACAACACAATTACTGACCACTACTACTGCTCTGGTCTGCACTAGCTCTGGTCCAGCTTTGGTCCTGGGCATAGTTAGCTAGCTCTGGTTCGCATTAGCAAGGTTCTAGCTTTGGTCCGCACCACAAATTATTACTTAATGTGCATACATTTACATATAATACCCACCAACAATCATTTTAACTCTTGAAAACGTTCAAGCAAGAGACACTAAACTAACTTTAACTTGTTCAGGCTATCCTAACTGCCAATTCTTTAAAATCTTTACCAACTTTAACTATATATATTTGCATCGATTTGCAGAAAATAACTGACCAAGAGTAACTTTTAAACCTTAATAGCTAGAGATACCAAACCAATTTTCTCAGGTTAAGGCTATTCTAACTTCAAATTCTAAAATAACTTGTATCAACTGTAACTATATAAATGTGCATAAAATAACCCACCAAGGGTAACTCTTGAATCTTTTAAGAGACACCAAAACAATGTTCACATGTTCAGGCATTCCTATCCCATCAATCAATCAGCCAGTCAGCCAATCAATCAATATAACCCGTCGCTACCATTACTACTGCAGTCACTACCACTACTATAACTTATTTCAAAACAAGAAGTACTTGGAACAATCTAGCAATACACCAAATGGTCTTCAGAAAATGTACTTTTGTAGTTGTATATTGACAATGCATGATAAGGAAGCTGTGTTTTGTAGTAATTAGGGTAGACTATGTGATTTACTGCAAGTGATATCATTTCATCTGAAAAATATATATGAATCTTTTGTATGACAACTTTTTTAATGAATCTTTCGTATGTTTAATGGTTAGGCGTAATTGGCATACTCATTGAATGGTTATTGAATAAATGAAGGGACAGAGTGAGAGAGGGTACCAGAATCTTACGCCCCCACGTTAGTTCTGCGCCTGGGTAGTATGCTCCCTCAGAGCACAGCAGTATAGCAGAGACTGTGCCATGCACTAGGGTCTGATTCTGCATTTGAATGAAGAGATTTATTTCATTAACTATTGTCACCACGCTTGAACAAGAGAGGAAAAACCAACGGAATCTCCATAATAACTAGTCTCTCTCACCTCACCTACATATTAAACAGGTTTAGTACAAGCAGGGTTTTGCCAGTGACGAGGGAGATTAACCAACCAAAAAGAGAAGGGAAAAAACATCAGCATTGGAATGTTTCTCTCTGTGTTCTCTAACAGGTGTTTTTCTGTCTGCGCATTTAGCGCCGTTCAAGACCACCTGCCTCTGCGCCACTCTTGATGTGCACGGTCCATGCTTTTGTGGGATGGTTCAAACCGGCTTTTTAGGGGAACAGTGCTGCGCGTATTTAGTTATGATGCTGAGGAAATGACACAGTTGGAGGATCAATACCTCGCGCTCTGGTAAACTATATGTGCTGCATGAGAGTGGAACTTATTTTTTTCCGGAGATAAGATGCACCATTACCAACAAAACCATCAGAAAAATTATACATTTACAGAACATATAATTGCCAGCATTTTGAAGAAAGAGTGGAGGTACTGTTTTATGCACTGACTGCATTTCTTTATGCAGAATGTCATGTTTTTTGCACAATTAACGAATAATAACTGCGCTTTGCATTTGAGGACTATTTGGATGACCACTGCGCCTTGAGTAAGATTTTAAAGTATAAGTCCTACGGTCGGGAGGAAGAGGTAGACGCGAAACATTTTTTATAGTGTGGAAGCTTCCTCGGGAAACCCGTCAAACTGGCCATGGCTGCAGCGATAGCCAGCTCCCTTATTCGGCAGAAAAGGCAGGCGAGGGAGCGGGAGAAATCTAATGCCTGCCGCTGCGTTAGCAGCCCGAATAAGACAAAGCAATGTGAGAACAAACCCAGTCGGTTGTCTATGTTCTCTCGGGTCAAACTCTTCGGCTCCAAGAAGAGGAGACGGAGGCGACCAGGTCTGGTTTGGATATACTTTCATTAGACCATCACAATCAAAATCCATATGTTTGATTATTGTTGCCATTTCTTTGTTTCATCACTTTCACCAACTCTGCTCTGTGCACCAAATATTAGGGGAACTGGGCAAACGAAGTAGGATAACAGTACAATTATTAGATTTGATATATATATATATATATATATATAAACCTTTAAAGCCCAGCAAAGACAGTGAGTAAGTATCCTATAGATATGTGTTTTTGTTCATTTAGTTGGATTTATGACATTTCAGACTGTACTTAATGACCTAAGGCAGGATTCCCCAACTGGCAGCCTGCCGCCACTGATTTTAATTGGCCCCCCAAGTTTTCTAGTCTTTTTTAAATTGTTGGACTTAATTATTTTAAACCTGGCATACATTTGTATAGGATCACGTGTCTCTCTATTATGTGTGGGAATCATTTTGAACAGATTTCCAAAATTAAAATCACTTGGAGCTGATTTGCTGGTGGTTTTACAGTCTTTTATGTATTAGTAAAATATTATATCCTGTTTGGGCTTCTTGCCGTCAATTTGCAGTCTACAAATTATATGTAATTATGTTCCGGACCCCTGACCATCCGCTCAAGAAACACCCGGCCTGTGGCTGAATCTAGTTGATGATCCCTAACCTAAAGGATATGCTATATTGGTGTTTCATACCTCAATGTCTGCTCATGTAATCCCAGGTGGACCAGGACAATGGAGCCAGATAAGCAGGTTTAATGCATAACAAAAGCCCACTGGGTTTGTGGTCTTTACATATCATTACCATTCTTCTGTCCATTGTGATGAATCCACAATGAGCAAGCTTCAAAAAGCCTCTAAAAGGCTATGCAGATATATTGCTTTGAAGTACTATAATGGGACACAGGGTGTACAGTAAACACCCAGCATTTGAAGTTTAACACATTTTCATTGTGTATTACACTTTCTATTTTGGGATTTTAAAACGGGGGGGGATCCAGGGACATTTCCTGTACAGCCAATGCAGTATAGTGGATGTACTTCAAAGCAGTGCTCTAACCGAAAACAGATAAGGAATCCCAAGGGAGCGCTAAGAGTCCCTGAGTGGCCCATGCAGTCTATTTCTCAGAGGCCCGATTAATATAGTAATGAAGGCTTAGCACCCACTGCAGCTTACAGCACCTAGCCACAGCCAGGGAGCCACACTATAGTCAGACAAACCTCAGTCTGCGTTTGACCATTAGCTCCTAACATCTCCTAACATTAGCTGGGCTTTTGATCATGGGGCTCCTAACATCTCCTAACATTAGCCATGCTAGATCCCAGCACTGGCTGGTTCTCTGTGATGTTTACATGGCTACTTGAACCTGGCTACTGGTTAATGAGCACCGTCGAGGTTTGTTGAGCGTGACTCAGCCCTGTACTTTCAGACCCAAACGAGCTCCAGTTAATTCCTCTCCCATCAAGTTCACAGGTTGTTTTCTAAGTGCATTAGGGAGGTGGGAGTGGAGGAGGGTGCATCGCTACGGAGCCGGGGCTAAGCTACCCTGCAGTGTTTCATCAGAACTGGACAGACACCATGATACCAACCAGTACCCTCTATCATCACCCCGCATCCCCACCCAGAGGTGGAATGGGAAGTCGGAAAGGGACGAGGACAGGCAGTGTGTGGCTTACGTAACACATGTGGAGCCTCAGCGGCAGCAGAGAGGTTTCGGCGTGTTTGGGTGTGGGCATGTGTTTGGGTGTGAGAGGAGGTCCCTGAGCATGTCTCCTGGTAGAAAAAGCAGCGCACTGAATTCACCTTATGGTACCTTTCCCTGTCTCCGATACATACTGTACCTTTGTGGATGTGTGTTTTGGAGGTAGCATGGGAATTTTCAAATAAATAAGTCTTCTAAGCATTCTCCTCCTCCAATCCCCATATATGCATTCAATGCTAACATTGAAGAACATGCCTTATTACATAAAACCAGATGGCTACAGTACACAGCATCACACATAAGATTACTTAGGAAAAATAGACCGACATTTTGGTGAAAAACCCTGCCTTTGAAAAGGACGTCAGCCTCCCCCTGTATTGGTCTTGAAAGGTTCAGATAATAGGGAGCTAGCGGTGCTAAAATAAATAGTCAAAGCATGTGTATCGGCCAGGCGGTAACCTTTGTGAGGGTAGAAATGGCAGGGTTGAAAGGTAAGGTAGGTGAAAGGGAGGTAATGAAATGTGTGGTAAACCACAGTAAAGGACACTCCTCTAGGGACAGGGACATGGAAAAAGGACAGCTCTTCGTAAAACACGACACACCAAAATGTCAAGATTGTGTAATCATTAACACGGCCAGTTCCAGGTCTATTAACTAATGATATTGGTAATCCGATTGGCTAGTAGAATTTGTCCTTTTCAAGAGTGTGCTCTACGTTGTCCAGGAACATTTACTTCGATGGCATAGACCAGGGGTACCAAGACTTTAGTTACATAGGATCTACTTTCTAACGCCCCCCTCTGCAATATTAAATATAATTTTACCATATTGATTGGATGATTTGTACTGCATGCTGTCAGCAAGCTTTGCATAGTCTGGGTTATATCTACTGATTGCTAGCCTCAAGCAGGTGTCCAGGTGATCATCTGTTAGAGTGGACCGGTATTTTGACTTGATGAGTCCATTGATGCGCCCAGTCATGGCTGGTGCTCCGCTCCGTCTGTAGTTATGGACACAAGTTTGTAAATGAGTAACTGAGTGCTATTAATAAACTCCTTGAATGCCACAAAAATGTCCTCCCCTCAAGTTTTTCCTTTCAGCGATGTGATTTTGAGCAGCTCCTCTTTGGCAGTCATATCTTCAAACACCATTCTGATGAAAATGCACAACTGAGATGGTTTCGATCACGTCTGTCGACTCGTCAAATCGAAGTGAAAAGGACATGCGCTCGTTTGTCTTTTTTTAAGATGTTCCCTCAAATCCTCATCCATCATTTCACAGCGCTACATAACTGTATTTCTGGATAGCTGAGCATCCTTAATCAAACAATGATTCTGCTGCATTTAAAAAGGTCTCTTTTACCATTTCGGTTTCTTGTGCTTTGCTAGTATGCGACTCACCCGGAATGACGCAGTTGTGGCTGCCTTTGATTTTGATTTGGGCCTTCGATCGATTGCTGGGCAGCTAGTTGAGACTTCAACTCTTTTACTTTTCTCATACGTAGTGAACTTTTAGCTGGAAAGTCACTTTCATATTTCTTGTGAACCGTTTTGAAATGCCTCTCGACATTTCCCTTCTTAGCAAGAGCCCCGTTTGAATGGCAGATCGGACACACACATTTTGAATTTGTTGTGGTGAAAAAATGATCTTCCTCCCACTCACTGTGAAAGTGGTAGATTTTCGGTTTCTTGCTGCTTGGTCCAGCACTCATACTGTATTAAAAACGGTCACCGCAACTTCATAGAAAAAAAGTTGTAACTACCACTGGAACAACAAATAATATTCTGTTACAGGTCTGTTACAGGTCTGTTACAGGTCTGTTACAGGTCTGTTACAGGTCTGTTACAGGTCTGTTACAGGTCTGTTACAGGTCTGTTACAGGTCTCGCAAGCGTGGACGGTTGCTATGGTAGCGACAGTTGGGAAAACACTTTAGCAACTATAGTGCCGCGGGTTCGTCCAATTTTATGTCAATCAAGCGGTTAAAAACAAGTATTTTGTCTGTGTAGCAATATTCGAGAAAGAAGCTAACCTGTAAGCAAAACATACAGTGCATCAGAACTGTGGACCTCATTATTTTTAAGCAGACTTGATGGTAATGCTGTGAATTGCCAAAATATATATTTTTAGTGGAAACATTTTGAGAACTTTTATGCAGTCTACTAGAAAGAAGTTTGCGGTCAAGGATCGTCGTCCTGGGCACCAATGGCATAGATGGACAGAAATTATTTTCCATTACACCAGAAAATAAAGATGCATAGCCCCAATTCTTAAAACATGGCATTTTTGCTAGGGAACACACAAACATCATATAGACAGTTGACATCTAAGCAGTGCTTATCCTAGATCATTATTTACTCTAACTCTTAAGCACATATTCTTATTTTAATCCTCTGCGGTGTAGCCACATGCCCCTTTGGAATAAATCCAGACTTCCTTTTGTCGTCTCTCTAGTCAGGAACTGTTTGCTCATACACCAGTATCCATGGCTAGAACTTATAGATGTCAGCAGGGATGTGTTTGCACTGGTCTCTTGAGCCTTTGGAGAGCTGAGAATGTGGCTATGCTGGGTCTATTGGGAGCAGAACTGGGGGACTGGTTAGTTACTGTAGTCTACAGCTTAGCGTGTCAGGCTTCTATAGGATAGGATCTCTTGTTATAAGATACATGGCTGGTGGATGGGTAAATAAGGCATAATAAGGCATAAATAAGGCATCTTGATAACAGAAGTTACATCAGCATCTTGATAGCAGAACTTAGATCAGCATCTTGATAACAGAATTTACATCAGCATCTTGATAGCAGAATTTACATCAGCATCTTGATAGCAGAATTTACATCAGCATCTTAATAGCAGAATTTACATCAGCATTTGATAACAGAATTTACATCAGCATCTTGATGCAACTTTGATGCAAAATCAGAGCCTGTTTCCAATCTCACACTCCCCCTCTCTTCCCCTCCCTATTTTCCCTCCCTCTCTCTCCTCCCCTCAGAACCCCAGTTGAAGGGGATCGTGACGAAGCTGTACAGTCGACAGGGCTTCCACCTGCAGCTGCAAGCAGATGGCACCATCGACGGGACGAAGGAGGAGGACAATGGCTACAGTAAGTCTCCTCTCCTCCGTGCCACCAGGGATGTGTATTCATTAGGGCACACCATAGCAAAACATTTAGCAACACAAACTGAAAAACAAGCATTTCTTATTGGACAAGTTCATGTTGTCCCTTCCTTTTATTTATTTTTTGGTGGTGTCAAATTTAATACAACCCTATCAATCTAACTAGCCCATCTTTTCACCATCCTGTTTCTCTGTACTTATAAACACTGTCAACGGGAAGTTGATCAACACACAGTAAAGAGTGCTACGACACAATACATCAAGGAGACACTTCCTTGCTGATTCAGTTTCAAAGAAGAAGCTTTGATCTGTACACTCTGCATACTGTACTAAGTCGTTGCTGACATTCTTTCTAGCTCGGATCACATTTGAGATCTCTCCATTGCTACAGATATTTACCGCGTATCTCCTCGCTCGCTCATACAGATAGACTTATTTAGTTCAGTCTATTTGTATCCCTAATCGGAATTAGAATTCCTTAGGCTTTCCAAAGCCTTTGAGATTTCAACTGAACAATAGAAAAGAAAGTGGTTGATGGCAATCATATGGAGCATTAGATTGTGCTTAGGCAGACTGATAGTATTATGGCCTCAGTACAGTTGATTGGCTTTTTTAATCTTTTTACATACCTCCTTTAGTTACAGCAGGTTTTCTGTAATCCACACAGTATTGATAATTCACTATCATTAATCCCGCTGCCCTGATTTTCTATGGGCAGATTAAAGTAGAGATTGATAGCTAAAAAACAAACAGCATGCATTCAACAGGCCCAAACACAATCCAATGCAAGTGGATATATATAAATTAGATAGACAGACTGATGGATGTTTGAGGGCTCTGCGCATGGAATCCCTTTGTTTTCTGTGCAGGCTGTTAGAGATGCACTCATCCTGATTGCCACATAGTGACTATTGACTGACAGCTGCCCGTGCTCTGTTATGCCAGGACTGTTATTGCTGGCAACAGTAATAATGGATTTCCAATAATTTTATGTCATTAGGTAGGTCTGCATAAAAACAATAAAATCTGCATAAAAACAATACATCTGCACAGTAAACAAGAGGTGTGTTTCCATCAAATGTGTTTGTTATGGATTAAAGGCTGCGCGTGATGTTTTAGTGCATGTAAAAATAACTTGTGCTGTTAAATTCCCATGTACCGAATAAAAAATTGATGTCAAATGGGTTTCCATCGCATTTTTAACTCTATTGGTTGTTTTGTCAATAAGAAAATGGCTTTATACAGCCAATGTGCCTACTCTGGTCCTGGCATGTGTACTCTAGTCAACAGCTCTCAGATACAGTGATGAGATTATTATGGAGAATGGCGAGATCATTTTTATTTGTCAAACTGCAGCCAAGCATGGATCATCATGTCACCAGAACAAGACCCTCAATATTTATTGGAAAGGAGCATCAAGCTCATCGCCATGCACTTTCACAACCCTGTGAAGTTCATCCTAATTTATCTGTGGCCTAATAAACTGCATGCTTTCCCGAGTCGTAATGGGAGGACCACACAACATATAATCGCTTCACTCTAAATGTACGTCATAGGATAGTTATTACATCAATATTTGCGCGTAAAGCAATTTCCACCGCCATTTCTCACATAACTTTTACAGAAGCAAAAAGATCCCACCTTGTCTTGCGTATTTCGCTTTGACATTTGGAAAGTTTACCGACAAAATTTGCTGTTTGAAAGGTTGGATGGAAATTTGGTTATTATGACACTTCTCAGTACAAAGATATTACATTACATTTACATTTAAGTCATTTAGCAGACGCTCTTATCCAGAGCGACTTACAAATTGGTGCATTCACCTTATGACATCCAGTGGAACAGCCACTTTACAATAGTGCATCTAAATCTTTTAAGGGGGGGGGGGGTGAGAAGGATTACTTTATCCTATCCTAGGTATTCCTTAAAGAGGTGGGGTTTCAGGTGTCTCCGGAAGGTGGTGATTGACTCCGCTGTCCTGGCGTCGTGAGGGAGTTTGTTCCACCATTGGGGGGCCAGAGCAGCGAACAGTTTTGACTGGGCTGAGCGGGAACTGTACTTCCTCAGTGGTAGGGAGGCGAGCAGGCCAGAGGTGGATGAACGCAGTGCCCTTGTTTGGGTGTAGGGCCTGATCAGAGCCTGGAGGTACTGAGGTGCCGTTCCCCTCACAGCTCCGTAGGCAAGCACCATGGTCTTGTAGCGGATGCGAGCTTCAACTGGAAGCCAGTGGAGAGAGCGGAGGAGCGGGGTGACGTGAGAGAACTTGGGAAGGTTCAACACCAGACGGGCTGCAGCGTTCTGGATGAGTTGTAGGGGTTTAATGGCACAGGCAGGGAGCCCAGCCAACAGCGAGTTGCATTAATCCAGACGGGAGATGACAAGTGCCTGGATTAGGACCTGAGCCACTTCCTGTGTGAGGCAGGGTCGTACTCTGTGGATGTTGTAGAGCATGAACCTACAGGAACGGGCCACCGCCTTGATGTTAGTTGAGAACGACAGGGTGTTGTCCAGGATCACGCCAAGGTTCTTAGCGCTCTGGGAGGAGGACACAATGGAGTTGTCAACCGTGATGGCGAGATCATGGAACGGGCAGTCCTTCCCCGGGAGGAAGAGCAGCTCCGTCTTGCCGAGGTTCAGCTTGAGGTGGTGATCCGTCATCCACACTGATATGTCTGCCAGACATGCAGAGATGCGATTCGCCACCTGGTCATCAGAAGGGGGAAAGCAAACATGAAGAGGTCACTAGCTATGTTTCCATTAACTTGTCCAGAGATTTTGTTGTCGATATTTAGAAAGTTTGCATAGAACAAATATATTAGACAATTTCCCGCTATGGTGTGTTTCCATCTAACAATCTTTTGTCGATAAAAACAGATGGACATAACGACATCACAACTAAACAAAAAAAAATAATCTCAAAAACCTACAGTGTCGAATAAAAATGTAGTGGTTGAAGTGTTTCCATTACCCAATTATCCACATCTGCATTAATAAATAGGTTACAACCGGTACGCCCTCCCACCTATTGGTGTCATGTCTCAAGTAGCCCGCAAAAGCCTGCAGAAAAATTGGCTGGTGAAACCTGTATCCAACCAACCAGAAAAAGGCGAAACAATTCAGCCATTCTTGAAAGTCAGGAAAGGGACCCTGGAAAGAAACATTATTTTTGTAGTTGAAAAATAGATTTAGAAGAGTGGAGCATTATAGTTACGTGTTGACGTCCTGTGCCCTGTGTACCTTAAACATTATTCAACAATACATTGTCAAAAAAACGAAGTTTCGATTATAATTTTGTCGCAATAAAGAAAGCTTGACAAAATAAAAATCCATGTCAAACGGATTTTTAAAAAAAAAATTCTATCATTAGATAATGTCTAATATCTGCCGTTGCCATTACACGTGTTGCAACGCTTTTTGGGCGATGTTGCTTTTGTCAAGTAAACCTGGGTCAATGGAAACCTGCCGACTGACAGCTGTTGTAATAGGAACACAGTCCTACCCTGTCTTGATAACCGCTCTACCAGAGTTGCCTTGGCAGAGTGTTAGGTAGACTATTACCAGTCCCAGAGCGCCATGCCCTCACAGCGTTGGCGCGACTCGGGAGCTTCCCGCTCGGCGCCCGTGCCTCAGATGGCGCCATGTGGTTTGTCGTCAGGGCACTGATGTCATACAGTACCTGCCGCTGCCTGCATCACCATCACCCCGACACTAAACGACTGTCGCATTGTGGGAGACTGTAAATTAGCCCCGACTATATTAAATTAGTCACTTAAACCAGATGACACTTCTATCCCACAAATTAACACCCCTTCTGTGCAGCCTGCGTGTCAGCCGCAGCAATAAATGACTCGATAATCTTCTGGTTTTAATATGTTGCCTTCTCTGGAGGGGAGAGGGAGGAGGGATGAAGGAGATATGAATAAAATAGAAGGGAGGGAGCTGGTTTATAGAAGAGAGACCAAACACAACATACTCACTGGAGGCACAACACATATCCACTCCCATTTCTCGTAGTGCTAGTTAGATAGAGCAATTAACAGTTACCTATTGAGATAAGTTATGTAACAATTGGCATGCTTTTCCCAACCAAAACATTTACATTTGGGAGAGACAAATTATAGAGCCTGGTCGAATAGGAAGGGGAGAAAAGGGAAGCCGTTTGCACCCGTCCAAAAATAGAGTTGTTAGGCGCTGGGTGCTCTTGTCTCCATGGTGACGGCAGCATAGTCCTCTTGGTGCTACTGGTGTCTTGTGATGGTGGGGAGGACCTACTCAAACGCAAGCACACCCACAAGTCTTCTAACATTGCTGCAGTAGCACCCTTATGAATATACAGCAGTGTTGGTTGATGTTTACCAAATTCAGAGCAGTCCAATTTTTTTTGCTTTACCTGAGCAGGCAATTTTTGAGCCATAGAATTATTTGACAAATCTAAATAATATTACTAATCAGGCAGCCCTCATTAAAGGCAAATTAATAACAAGTGTTGAGTCAATAAATCCCTCCTACATGAAAACAATGTTTTTCTACATTGTAGCACAAGTTTTTAGCTCTTTCTGATCGGAACATTATGCTAAATACCATCCATGCACACTAATTTGTTTCCAAAGGGACACTGATTCAAGACATTCTTAAAGGCAATTCACCCACCCCTTTCTCCTCACTGTCACAGCAATGAGTTAAAGAGAGAGACCCTAATCTTGTATAATAACAGCCAAAGAACACTGCTCAATCAATCAGGTTATACCCTTCAGCCAAGATTCACACACATCGATCTAATTGGCTAATTAATGACCAGGGCTTGGGAGGCGAAGCCTGTGTCGTCAGGTAGATTTGAATCTGTTTATCCCTTTCTCTGTATGTTGAGACCAGAACAGTAATGTTAATTCTGATGGTCTGAGCTCTGCCCGTTAAACCTGGGTTCAGTAGCACTGCCTTGTTCCTTCATGATCATCTCCTATGGAGAATGGTTCTCAGACGTGCGGTACAGAAACAGAAGGTTTGAAGTAGAACAATACAATAACATGTATTAAAAAGAAAGTAGTTACAGTCTCCTATGAGGACCGAGCATGTCTCTTTCGCTTATGTTCATGTTGAAGGAGGTCACAACCCACTGACTTAGAAACATGTACTTCATGCTCAGGTTAGTGTGTTTTTGTAAATGGGATTTTAAAAACCTAAAGGTCAGTGGGAATCTGAAAGTTTGTCACTGTGTCAGCCACTGCCGACCAATGACAGAGCAAAAAGAGTCATATTGATGGCCATGTCCGTCAGTGGTTACGATAAGACAGAGAACAGGCTAGAGGTCATGGTGAGGTAATGAGTCTGTGTGTGCGCGCGTGTTTTTCTGTATGTGTGTGTGGTGCGGAATCCTCAGCCCTGGCCCGCTCTCTCCTCTAGCACCTCCGGTGTTATGTGAGGTAAAAGTAATTGAGTTTCGCCTTTCGAAAAATCCCTGGCGGCTGATTGGCTGGTAATCCCCCTGAAATGAAGTTTACCGCAGCTTTGTCTGTGTCATGGGTACGGGTCTCAGCACGCAGCGAACAGACAAAGAGAGAGAAAAGGACAGAGAGGAGAGAGAGAAACACATTAAGTGGATATATTCATGTAGTCAGATGAGCAACAGAGAGAGAGAGAGAGAGAGAGAGAGAGAGAGAGAGAGGTGGAGAAAGAGAAAGGGACTGGAAGAGGGAGTATTATTAAGTGGAAGGATCCCCTCATGCTGCAGAGAGATGAGCTGTAGCAGGAATGGGGTCACCTATACAATGAGCAATGTTCCCTCTAATTGTTTTGGGCACTGAGCAAATTTCAGGGCTGCTGAGCGCAAACTTCAAGGTTGTGAAAAATCTGTGCGACTTTCAATTGCGCGTTTACTGTGAACACTGAGGCTGTACCAGCTTTAAGTTATAGCCTTAACAGTGGCCAAGTAAGCTACTGTGGCTTTTTGACCATAATGTCAGCCTACCAGAGTGGCTTATCATAAAAAATAATGGAAAAAAATGCTTCCCATAACATTTTAACATGGAAATAGCTGTTCTATCATTCAGCCTACAGTTGCAGCCAATGTGTTCAATGTAGGACTACATTCCATTAGACTTTTGGGGAAAAAAACATGCAGGGCTTGACATTAACCTGTTTCTTCACTTGTCCTTCAGACAAGTAGGTGACTAAACATGTTATGTTGTTTGATGCAAGAAACCACTTTACAAAATAAAATGCATTATTATTCCCATACCATTATTACAGAGAATCAGACAAATTATGCTACCCTCTGCCTATTGGCTACCTAGCTTATTCAACCCTGTCTCGAAATACAACACTGTCCCTTTAAGGCAAATAAAAAAGCTCTTTACCTGACTTGCTTTTCAAATAAGCCTAAAAATGTACATGTTTTATGCTCTTGTAGGAAGCAATCACGCACCTATTGCTGACTACAAATGATCTATAACTAGGCTAATAACTCACTAACTAGCAAAGGATAGGAACAAAATGTGCACGTGGCTACATGAAGCTCTTGCTATTATCTCAAAACAAGCGCATCTATTCACAACCACAGCTGTGAACACAGTCCAGTTCAAAGTAAATAGCACAGATCCATATATTGTAATGGTCTATTTGCACATAGGCCTACTGCAGCTCTGATTGGTTATGCCACACCGGTCTGTGTAGAATTGTGCACAATAGAATCCTACTCCGATGTATTCTGCCTACAACAGCATCTCTTGCATAGTTTGTTTTGTTTCAATTGCATTGAAAGGTGCTAATATTGTGTTGATTCGATCACAATTGCCAAAGTAAAGGGAAACGTTGATAGTGTTAACGAATCGGGAAAACTCTGGAAAGTTAAGTGACGTTCAGTGAAGTTCAATCTCGTGCTTCTCTCAGTGGGATGATATTTCTTCTGAGCTCTGTGCCGCAGTCTCAGTCTACTGCGCGCCTGCGCACGCTCGCAGCTTAGAGGGAACATTGACCATGATGGAAATGGAATCCTGTCTATGCCCATAATGATACCTTCACACAAAAAAAACACTTTAGCTACATCAACTAAACTAACATGCATATGCAATCCACAAAGTACTTCCTACCACAATCATGTACAGTAAGTGTACGCCCACCTATGTGAAAGCCAGCTCTACCAGACAGAGACTCTGAAAATAGCAGTAAGTAACATAGCTAGCTGATCCCAGATCAGTTATCTCTGTGAGGAAGGCAGCAGATGTGGCTCAGGGTGGAGGGCTCTGGTGGGTCTGCTGGAGCTCTGGGAGGCAGGGAGGGAAGGATGAAGGGAGGAGAGGAAGGTGGAGAGATAAAGGTAGGAGAGGAGAGATATAAAGGTAGGAGATGAGATGAGAGATGGAGGGAAGAGAGGAGAGATATGGAGGAAATAGAGGAGGAGAGATCGGGGTGTATTCATGGCATCATCCTAAAGTACCACCTGCACAGTGTTTATGTCACGTGGTAGAGCACTGACCAGGTTCTTAGAATCTGGGTTGACCAGGCAGTGTGAAATAGAGGTGGACAAAGAAATCTATTTTCATACATTTATTTTTATGTCATTACTTTCTCTATAAATAATTTCAATTGAGTTTATAGCATCAATCCATATTTGTTTTCAAGTTACCCATGCTTTGCCTTCACTTCTCAGTTCTTCTATATCCATTATTTGACTTTAAAAACCACGCTAATTAAAATCACAGAACAAACATGCAAACCAAACCAAAGAAAACGAAAGGGGTATAGGAAGCAACACAGTCCAGCAGGCAGGCATCCATGTTGTTTTCTCAGAACAACTACATTAACGTTGTGCTCTCGCCAAACGTATCAGCTACAAGCTCTCTGCAAATCCACAGTGCCTCCAGACTGCATTACTTCCTGTGGGCGGTTGCCTAGAACACAAAAAAGAGGGAGGTTTAAAGAGCTACTGAACACGCCGATTGGCACGTGTGTTTTTCTTTTGCTCATTAGAAAAACGTGATTTCAGTCTTGGAGGTGTGTTTCCTGACCGATTCCACGTTTGGTTAACGATGTTTGTCCCCCATGAGACACTGTAGAAAAGGAAGTGTATTTCACTTCCTGAAAATCCTCAGAATAAACCTAAGATAACTCAAGAAATCTGTAATGATTGAGATTTTTGCCAAATTTTGTTTTAGTTGAACAATTTTACATCTAACTAAGGTGTTTGGTGCAGTATTTGCCAAGTAGAAAAAAGTGTAATTCCATTTTGCATTGATTAAAGATCTCCCACTTCATGTTGCTAATCATGGAGACTCTGACTGTAGTCCCAACAACAATAAGCGACTCGTGTGAAACGTGTGGAGGCTATATGCTATGTCTTTTTCTGAGGCGCACGTAATGAAAAAATTATACACTCGCAAGTATTTCAATACTAACATCCTTTCGGATATTGAAATATAAAATTTTTAAAAATGTCCCATCCCGAGTCTAAATCCCCTCACACAGAGATGTGCCCGTCTCTATCCCATAGCACAGATTGACCCTGCTCTCTCTTACTAGAGGGCATGGATGTGGCAGCATGCCAGCACTGTGCACAATTAATGCCAGGCCATACAGAAGAGGACTGGGCAGGACACAGCAGCAAAGCTACTGTTTGGCCCCGATGTTGCCGCAAACGCAGAGAAAACAGTTACAATATGGCTTAACAGCAATAGCTCTTTTGCCTCTCTCCACCACTGCTTACGCTAATGAAAACTCCCTCTCTTGCGGAGTTCAAGTCCTCTGTGGTGGCGGGCTGCCTCTCTATCCCTTGGCATACGAATGCAGTGTTGCCAGGGGAGATTGTCAGGTTCCTGGCTAGCTCGGTGACAGCAGGACAAAGGTGTGAGCGGGTTTGGCATATGAGGACAGAGCCGGGCTGAGGGAGGTCTCTCTTTAGCCTGCTAAGCTAAGCGTTACTGTAGCTAACTCTATTAAGTGGACTGGGGTAGAGTGAAAGGATGTGGTTGGCATGAATAGCGGGGGCAGGAGTCTTAGCTTTACGTTGTTTTCTACTTAGCTCTGCTCCTATGATGGCGACACTGTGTTACCTGCTGCGGTTTACAACATAGTCTCAGTATTCCATCTAAATATATGACTGAGACATGATTTCGCTAAATAGTATTTATTGGTGGATAAACAGTGTGCCTACAATATTCTTCACAAGTTGGACTTTTTCCCTCCATTTGTTGACAAGATTGTCAACAAATGTAATGTAACTCTCTCTTTCCCAGTAGGTCCCTCGAATCCTGTGGACAATATTTAATAGATATTGTCACGCTGATATAAATGATTTGGGAGACAGACGCAGGAATGCGTAATAGTTTTTTTTAACGATGTGTCGTGTAAAGGCACAGGGACAAAGACCAAACAAATACTATACAAAAACACAGGGTTGAAACCCAAACAAAACAGCGAGGAGTACCTCGAATAAATAACCCACGTGCACAATGATTAAGGGACGAGACCGTAATCATCTGCACAACCCACAAGGGCACAAAAGCCCAAAACACACAGCACAGGTATTCACATGCACCAACGGACATTGGAACAATAATCGACCGACCAATGGAAACCAAAGGGCAATTATATACAAATACAATCAGTGGGAATAGGGGCCAGGTGTGCGTAATGAAAGTTCCGGAGGGATCCGTGACAGATCTCTTAAAAAAGCTTTGCTTTTCCTTGGGGTGCTTTTTTATTCTTTCAGTTTTGAATTGTTATTCTTTTTTAAAATCATTTTATGTTCGTTGTGAAGTAAATATTTCAGTTTTTATTTGTTTTAGCATTGCATTCCATGTCAGAAATGTGCTATATAAATAAAGCTTGATTCTCTTCCCCAGCCATATTCAACCTCATTCCAGTGGGGCTTCGAGTGGTGGCCATCCAGGGAGTTCAGACCAAGCTCTACCTGGCCATGAACAGCGAGGGCTTCCTGTACACATCAGTAAGTCTCTCAAACACACACATTCTCACAGCAGTGCTAACCTCTCCTGCTCTCCCTGGTAGAACACAGGGGCTCCATATTGGTCAGCTTGCAGAAAATGTCTCAATCCCTTTCCTAACAATGATTAAGAACTACCTCCAAGAAATATTGCTTTCTTCATTTCTCCCTGTTACTTTCTGGCACAAACCCATTTGCAGTGCATAGTCAATACTACTTCATCGCAGTGCATGCAGAATACTCCCACCATCATGACATGTTTCCAAGCAGGTGTCCCCAGTTGTTTACCATCTGTGCCCCAGCCATGCCTCTCTCACCAGGTGGCTAGAGTGGGTGTGCAAGCCCAGCTGGCAGCATGATTTGTTGTGGCGGAGGTGATGAGTGTGTGTATGCCTGCTAATGTGAGAATGTGAGTGTGTGTAGGTTTACAGGCATACAGATGATCACTGGCAGTGATGAGGGCATAAGAGGTGTGTGTGTGTGTGTGTGTGTGTGTGTGTGTGTGTGTGTGTGTGTGTGTGTGTGTGTGTGTGTGTGTGTGTGTGTGTGTGTGTGTGTGTGTGTGTGTGTGTGTGTGTGTGTGTGTGTGTGTGTGTGTGTGTGCGCGAGCGAGCTCGTTGGGGTGGGGTGGGGTGGTTGTGCCCTATGCTTATGTTACCATAGTACTGTGGTGGTTAATTTCTTTACTATCAAATGAGGAGAGACATACTTATCACACAAGTCAGAGTTGTACTTAAACTAAATCTTTAATCACTTATTAATAAGGAGCAGGTCAATACAACACACACATATGAAAGTGAATCGATTGAGTGCTCTACGATAATGATGGCAGGTCATGGCTGGTCGACGATTCACGATCAAATGATTCGTTGGGAGCCCTGAGACAAAAGTGCAAAGGTCTTTTATAGCCAAGATACACCCCTTTCAACCTACATGACGAACAACAGATCTATAGAATGGGTCACAAGGTTAAGATCTGTATGAAAGATACCTATAATACATAGCAGACAGTATCTACTGTGTCAACAGTTTTCATTGTGTAGAGACCAGTGTCTGTCCCTCCGACTCCAAACTGGAACCATCTCACCCTGGTACCATATAGAACAAACATTAACTCGTGCTCTGGAATGCTCTTTTATCACCCAAAACACATGGTAAATCTTCTGTCAGTGTTATCTCCCAGAGGCCCATCCTCAGTAGAACACACACAATAGTTAAGAATACTCTATTCTGTTGCATAACACAACCATTTGATCCAATAAAAGTATTATAACATAATCTTGCAATTTTGCTCTCACAAGTACCCCCCTCCCTGCGGGTGACCCTCCGGACCGGCTGTATGGAGCTAAAATGCCAGGTTACTATGGTGACATTGACATCTGGAAGAAACATATGCAGTATGTGGGCTGCATGGAGCCATGGCACACTCCCGCCCTGTAGAGCGAGAGAGTCTATGTCATGGAAAGAGCAGGTGTTCTTAATGTTTTGTGCACTCAGTGTAGACGAAGAGGAGACAGGTTAGTCGTGGCTCTTGTCTCACTAGGGTAGGCAACAACATCTCCTCCCTGCTGATCCTCAACATGGGGGCCCCACTAGGGTGCGTTCTGAGCCCTCTCCTGTACTCCCTGTTCACCCACGACTGCGTGGCCATGCACGCCTCCAACTCAATCATCAAGTTTGCGGACGACACAACAGTGGTAGGCTTGATTACCAACAACGACGAGACGGCCTACAGGGAGGAGGTGAGGGCCCTCGGAGTGTGGTGTCAGGAAAATAACCTCACACTCAACGTCAACAAAACTAAGGAGATGATTGTGGACTTCAGGAAACAGCAGAGGGAACACCACCCTATCCACATCGATGGAACAGTAGTGGAGAGGGTAGCAAGTTTAAAGTTCCTCGGCATACACATCACAGACAAACTGAATTGGTCCACTCACACTGACAGCGTCGTGAAGAAGGCGCAGCAGCGCCTCTTCAACCTCAGGAGGCTGAAGAAATTCGGCTTGTCACCAAAAGCACTCACAAACTTCTACAGATGCACAATCGAGAGCATCCTGGCGGGCTGTATCACCGCCTGGTACGGCAACTGCTCCGCCCTCAACCGTAAGGCTCTCCAGAGGGTAGTGAGGTCTGCACAACGCATCACCGGAGGCAAACTACCTGCCCTCCAGGACACCTACACCACCCGATGTTACAGGAAGGCCATAAAGATCATCAAGGACATCAACCACCCGAACCACTGCCTGTTCACCCCGCTATCATCCAGAAGGCGAGGTCAGTACAGGTGCATCAAAGCTGGGACCGAGAGACTGAAAAACAGCTTCTATCTCAAGGCCATCAGACTGTTAAACAGCCACCACTAACATTGAGTGGCTGCTGCCAACACACTGTCATTGACACTGACCCAACTCCAGCCACTTTAATAATGGGAATTGATGGGAAATGATGTAAATATATATCTTTAAACAATGCTACCTTATATAATGTTACTTACCCTACATTATTCATCTCATATGCATACGTATATACTGTACTCTACATCATCGACTGCATCCTTATGTAATACATGTATCACTAGCCACTTTAACTATGCCACTTTGTTTACTTTGTCTACATACTCATCTCATATGTATATACTGTACTCGATACCATCTACTGTATGCTGCTCTGTACCATCTCTCATTCATATATCCTTATGTACATATTCTTTATCCCCTTACACTGTGTATAAGACAGTAGTTTTGGAATTGTTAGTTAGATTACTTGTTGGATATCACTACATTGTCGGAACTAGAAGCACAAGCATTTCGCTACACTCGCATTAACATCTGCTAACCATGTGTATGTGACAAATACAATTTGATTTGATTTGATTTGACTAAGCCTGATCTGACTGTAGTCCTGGCCCTTGTCTCACTAAGCCTGATATGACTGTAGTCGTGGCCCTCGTCTCACTAAGCCTGATCTGACTGTAGTCGTGGCTCTTGTCTCACTAAGCCTGATCTGACTGTAGTCATGGCCCTTGTCTCACTAAGCCTGATCTGACTGTAGTCGTGGCCCTTGTCTCACTTAGCCTATCTGACTGTAGTCGTGGCCCTTGTCTCACTAAGCCTGATCTGACTGTAGTCGTGGCCCTTGTCTCACTAAGCCTGATCTGACTGTAGTCGTGGCTCTTGTCTCACTAAGCCTGAACTGACTGTAGTCGTGGCCCTTGTCTCACTTAGCCTATCTGACTGTAGTCGTGGCGCTTGTCTCACTAAGCCTGATCTGACTGTAGTCGTGGCTCTTGTCTCACCAAGCCTGATCTGACTGTAGTCGTGGCTCTTGTCTCACCAAGCCTGATCTGACTGTAGTCGTGGCCCTTGTCTCACTAAGCCTGATCTGACTGTAGTCGTGGCTCTTGTCTCACCAAGCCTGATCTGACTGTAGTCGTGGCTCTTGTCTTACTAAGCCTGATCTGACTGTAGTTGTGGCTCTTGTCTCGCTAAGCATGATCTGACTGTAGCCGTGGCCCTCGTCTCACTAAGCCTGATCTGACTGTAGTCGTGGCTCTTGTCTCACTAAGCCTGATCTGACTGTAGTCGTGGCTCTTGTCTCACCAAGCCTGATCTGACTGTAGTCGTGGCCCTTGTCTCACTAAGCCTGATCTGACTGTAGTCGTGGCTCTTGTCTCACCAAGCCTGATCTGACTGTAGTTGTGGCTCTTGTCTTACTAAGCCTGATCTGACTGTAGTTGTGGCTCTTGTCTCGCTAAGCATGATCTGACTGTAGTCATGACTCTTGTCTTATTAAGCCCGATAGTACAGTAGAAGGAACCTTAAAGCCTGAGTGTAATTAATAATCACATCACATCACAATTAACAAAGATATCCACTGGGATTGATAAAGCTGAGTACGCCTGAGGCGAAAAACTGAGAAATTATACAAATATAACTCCCCACCCCACCTCCCCTCCTTCCACTGTAATGAAAACATATGCACTGAGCTGTTGCTTTAATTTCATTTAATAAAGATGGATCGTGTGTGTGTGTGTGTGTGTGTGTGTGTGTGTGTGTGTGTGTGTGTGTGTGTGTGTGTGTGTGTGTGTGTGTGTGTGTGTGTGTGTGTGTGTGTGTGTGTGTGTGACATTTATCTCACCTGTGGTGGTGAATCAGAGAATAAGCTAAACCGCTTCCTGATTGTGAATGTGTTGTTGTGTGGTTGTACTATTGTTGGGGGGCTAAAGATAAAGAGCCCCTCTCCTCCTCTGCTCCATCTGCTCCCTCTCCTCCTCTGCTCCCTCTCCTCCTCTGCTCCATCTATTCCCTCTCCTCCTCTGCTCCATCTGCTCCCTCTCCTCCTCTGCTCCCTCTGCTCCTCTGCCCCCTCTGCTCCCTATGCTCCCCCTCTCCTCTGCTCCCCCTCTCCTCTCCTCCTCTGCTCCCTCTGCTCCCTATGCTCCTTTTCTCCCTCTGCTCCCTCTGCTCCTTTTCTCTCTCTGCTCCCTCTGCTCCTTTTCTCCCTCTGCTCCCCCGCTCATCTGCTCCTTTTCTCCCTCTGCTCCCTCTGCTCCTTTTCTCCCTCTGCTCCCTCTGCTCCTTTTCTCCCTCTGCTCCCCCGCTCCTCTGCTCCTTTTCTCCCTCTGCTCCCCCGCTCCTCTGCTCCTTTTCTCCCTCTGCTCCCCCGCTCCTCTGCTCCTTTTCTCCCTATGCTCCCTCTCCTCCTCTGCTTCCCCTCTCCTCTGCTCCCCTTTCCTCTCCTCCTCTGCTCCCTCTGCTCCCCCACCCATCTGCTCCTTTTCTCCCTCTGCTCCCTATGCTCCCCCTCTCCTCTGCTCCCCCTCTCCTCTGCTCCCCTTTCCTCTCCTCATCTGCTCCCTCTGCTCCCCCACCCATCTGCTCCTTTTCTCCCTCTGCTCCCTATGCTCCCCCTCTCCTCTGCTCCCCCTCTCCTCTGCTCCTTTTCTCCCTCTGCTCCCCCGCTCCTCTGCTCCTCTCACTCATTACCACATAAAACAGTTTTTAAAAAACAAAAAAAACTTCAAGGTCGTGTTATATATATGCCATTTAGCAGACGCTTTTATCCAAAGCGACTTACAGTCATGTGTGCATACATTCTACGTATGGGTGGTCCCGGGAATCGAACCCACTACCCTGGCGTTACAAGCGCCATGCTCTACCAACTGAGCTACAGAAGTGTTCAATTGCTCTAATTTCTCTGATGATTTGTTAAGGTTGTATTCATATGTGTGTTTATCTTTGATCCCAACCTGCAGTAACGTTAAAAGCAGTCATTACTTGCCATGATAACAACACATTGCCTAGTGTGCTAAACCTTTATTTAGCACACTACTGGTGATTATAGCCTTGGATTTTGCATACACACTTACACAGCCACCTACGTACTGAGATTGCGCAACCTTCGGCAGCAAAATAGCTTTTAGCCTTGTAAATTCGATGATAGCGGTTGTTGATGTGGAGGGAGGAGGCAAGGTTTTCCATTTGAGCTGAATTAGCGAATGGATTGAATTTAATCTGTATTCAGCAGGGTGTCTGATAACCTCGTGTGGCTGAGTGCTCAGTGCTGTTATGGTAAACTGTTGCCTAGGAGCACCACCCTTTACAGAAGGGGGGGTTGAGGGGTTTAGCCAATGGCTGGCCAGCCTTTCAGGGAGATTCCCAATCAATGGTGGACGTAGGCTAGCCAGTGAGACTGATGGCTGCTACTGTGGTGTTGCTTCATCTGAGTACCTTTGTGTAGAGCCCTGCACAGGCATGAATTTTCAGCCCGAGCCCTACCCATGACAACGACGTTCAGACCCTACCCTACCCAGGCCTGATTCCTTCTGCCAAATTTACGACCCGGCCTCAAAACCTGAAATCAGAAATAACTTCCTCCGTTAGTAAAATCCATTAGCTGCTCCTTTCAGTCTGTCACTCTCTCCCTGCATGCAGCTCGCTCTGCATGCACTCTGCTCATGCAGGCTCTGAGTCTGTGAGTATCCATAGCAACGGTTCCGCTTGGGCTGCTCTGCTCAATGAAGAGAGATGAGAGAGCAGTTACCTGTTAGCTACTTTTCATTACTCTAAACTCCGACAAGGAACATTATTATGTTCTGTGAAATAATCTCTCCTGTCTTAAATTTGACTAGGTTGAAGCACTTCTGACACCATGTTATGGTCTTAGTCAGATATGACTGTACTGCGCAGCAGAGCACATGCGTATGGGTCAGCTTCAAAATGTTAGTGATTAATTTAGTGATGTCCTGCCCGTACCCTAGTTATTGATGAAAACCCAGGCCTAACCCGGCCGTTACCCAATGTATAATGTCGGGGCCCGTTGGGCTCTGGTCAGGTAGCAGAGCTCTAGCTGTTGTGAAAGTGTGAGAGTGGGTTTGTGAAAGTGTGTTTGAATAACTTCTATGCAATTTGTTATTACATAAAGTACCAGTCAAAAGTTTGGACACACCAACTCATTCACCTACTTATTCTTTTTTTTTTACAATTTTCTACATTGTAGAATAATATTGAAGACATCAAAACTATGAAATAACTCATATGGAATCATGTAGTAACCAAAAAAGTGTTTAACAAATCAACATATATTTTATATTTGAGATTCTTCAAAGCAGCCACCCATTGCCTTGATGACAGCTTTGGCCACTCTTGGCATTCTCTCAACCAGCTTCATGGGGTAGTCACCTGGAATGCATTCCAATTAACAGGTGTGCTTTCTTAAAAGTACATTTGTGGAATTTCTTTCCTTCTTTATGCGTTTGAGCCAATCAGTTGTGTTGGGACAAGGTAGGGGTGGTATGCAGAAAATAGCCCTATTTGGTAAAAGACCAAATCCGTGTTATTGCAAAAGCAGCTCAAATAAGCAAAAAGAAACAACAGTCCATCATTACTTTAAAGACATGAAGGTTAGTCAATCTTGAAAATTTCAAGAACTTTGACAGGTTCTTCAAGTGCAGTTGAAAAAACCATCAAGCGCAATGATGAAACTTGCTCTCATGAGGACCACCACAGGAAGGGAAGACCCAGAGTTACCTCTGCTGCAGAGGATAAGTTCATTAGAGTTACCAGGCTCAGAAATTGCAGCCCAAATAAATGCTTTACAGATTTCAGGTAACAGACACATCTCAACATCGACTGTTCAGAGGAGACTGCGTGAATCAGGCCTTCATGGTTGAATTGCTGCAAAGAAACCACTACTAAAGGACACCAATAATAAGAAGAGCAATGGAAATTAGACTGGTGAAAATCTGTTCTTTGGTCTGATGAATCCACATTTGAGATTTCTGTTTCCAACCGCCGTGTCTTTCTGAGATACAGAGTAGGTGAACGGATGATCTCTGCATGTGTGGTTCCCACCATGAAGCATGGAGGAGGAGGTGAGATGATGTGGGGGTGCTTTGCTGGTGACACTGTCAGTGATTTATTTATAATTCAAGGCACATTTAACCAGCATGGCTACCACAGCATTCCGCAGCGATACACCATCCCATCTGGTTTACGCTGTAGGAGAAAATTCATGACTATGGGTGATTTTCAAGTATCTAGACTATTCTCCCAGAAGTAGTGAGCAGAATCAACATAAGGTTAATTAAATAGACGTGTGCAAGCAGAATAAAGGCTGAGCTCAGGTGAATGATCAGAGCTGGGTCAACATGGAGTTAATCACTAGACATGTAAAAAGAGAACGTAAGCAGAAAATGTATGCCTGTGCTGTTATAGGCCTGAGGGAAGTCATTACCTGGTCCTGTGACTATCATTGAGACATGCAATTGCATTACGTATGAATGCCAGTGCTGTTGTAAGCCTGAGGGAAGTCATTGCCTGGTCCTGTGACTAGCTTTAAGGCATGTGATTGTATTATATATGTATGTGTGTGCCATTACAGGCTTAGGGTTAGCCATTATGTAATCCTATGAGTATCATTAGACAGACACCTGCATTATGTGTGTGTCTTATTTTTTGTATCGTTGCTATGGTTACGCCACCAATAGAATCTGTAAACAAGCTAGATTTGAGACAGAAAGATAATGGTGGCGAGAGGCCAAGGGGTGTTAATCATCTACATAGAGGAGAGTGACCATGTGTGTTATCTGAAAGTGGAAATCTATAAAGCCTGAGGTCTGTAACAAGAGAAGGCAGTTGTTCCATGGAATTGCTCGGCTTTGTTACTTTTTGTAATAAAGCCTATTCTAATCCACAAGCTCCGGTATCTGAGAAATATTTGATTCAATATTTCCACAGCAACGCTTAGTGGGACTATCATTTCTTCTTCAACAGGACAATGGCACAACACACCTCCAGGCTGTGTAAGGGCTATTTGACCAATAAGGAGAGTGATGGAGTGCTGCATAAGATGACCTGACCTCAACCCAATTGAGATGGTTTGGGATGAGTTGTTCCGCAGAGTGAAGAAAAAGCAGCCAACAAGTGTTCAGCATATGTGGGAACTCCTTCAAGACTGTTGGAAAAGTATTCCAGGTGAATCTGGTTGAGAGAATTCCAAGAGTGTGCAAAGCTGTCATCAAGTCATCAAGGTGGCTACTTTAAAGAATCTAAAATATAATTTGATTTTAACACTTTTTTGTTTACTACATGATTCCATGTGTGTTATTTCACAGTTTTGATGTCTTCACTATTACTCTACAATGTAGAAAATAGTACAAATAAAGAAAAATCCTTAAATGAGTAGGTGTGTCCAAACGTTTGACTGGTACTGAATATCGAAAGCATGGCAGTACAAGGTTCTATCCGCATTTTTGTCACAATTTAGTTGTTGACATAACCGTTTTCTGTTCAATGATCTAATCCTCAATGCTGATTGGTTAAAACTGCGTTCCAGCCGGTGTCTATTCCACAAGTTACTACCGACTAACTCTATGATGTCAAAATGTCTATTTACTCTGTTCCATCTGACTGAGCAATCCAATGTCTCATCAGCCCATCCAAGCAATTTACAGTGCCTTGCACAAGTATTCATCCCCCTTGGCTTTTTCCCTATTTTAAATGTAGTTTAAATTGATATTTATTTGGATTTCATGTAATGGACATACACAAAATATTTCAAATTGGTCAAGTGAAATGAGAAAAATAACTTGTTTCAAAAAATTCAACAGAAAAAACCCTGGTGCATGCGTTTGTATTCGCCCCTTTGCTATGAAGCCCCTAAATAAGATCTGGTGCAACCAATTACCTTCAGAAGTCACATAATTAGTTAAATAAAGTCCACCTGTGGGCAATCTAAGTGTCACATGATCTCAGTATATATTCACCTGTTCTGAAAGGCCCCAGAGTCTGCAACACCACCAAGCAAGCGGCACCATGAAGACCAAGGAGCTCTCCAAACAGGTCAGGGACAAAGTTGTGGAGAAATAGAGATCAGGTTTTGGTTATGAAAAATATCTAAATCTGAACATCCCACGAAGCACCATTAAATCCATTATTTTTAAAAATGGAAAGAATATGGCACCACAACAAACCTGCCAAGAGAGGGCCGCCAGCCTAAACTCACAGACCCGGCAAGGAGGCCATTAATCAGAGAGGCAACAAAGCCTAGGTGTGTGGAGACACACATATTGTACAATGAGGAAATTAGTCTTTTAAAAAAATTCCAGTTTCACTGACTTACCCAATGAGAAATAATGCACAGCTCACTAGTCGCAATGGCAGAGATAAACCTGAAGGATCTGCAAAGCTCCACAGCGGAGATTGGAGTATCTGTCCATAGGACCACTTTAAGCAGTACACTCCACAGACCTGGGCTTTATGGAAGAGTGGCCAGAAAAAAGCCATTGCTTTTTTTTTGGTGTTCACCAAAAGGCATGTGGGAGACTCCCCAAACATATGAAGAAGGTACTCTGGTCAGATGAGACTAAAATTGAGCTTTTTGGCCATCAAGGAAAACACTATGTCTGGTGCAAACCCAACACCTCTCATCACCTCGAGAACACCATCCCCACAGTGAAGCATGGTGTTGGCAGCATCATGCTGTGGGGATTTATTTCATCGGCAGGGACTGGGAAACTGGTCAGAATTGAAGGAATGATGGATGTCACTAAATACAGGGAAATTCTTGAGGGAAACCTGTTTCAGAGGTTCACCTTCCAGCAGGACAATGACTCTAAGCGTACTTCTAAAGCAACACTCGAGTGGTTTAAGGGGAATATTTAAATGTCTTGGAATGGCTTAGTCAAAGCCCAGACATCAATCCAATTGAGAATCTCTGGTATGACTTAAAGATTGCTGCACACCAGTGGAACCCATCCAATTTGAAGGAGCTGGAGCAGTTTTGCCTTGAAGAATGGGCAAAATTCCTAGTGGCTAGATGTGCCAAGCTTATAGAGACATACCCCAAGAGACTTGCATCTGTAATTGCTGCAAAAGGTGGGTCTACAAACAAACAAAACGAAGTACAGCTAGTTTGCAGTCTTTCCAGCTTCAGTTTGAAGTGATTGTGTTAACTGTGTTGGCTAGCTCCTCTGAACAACAGTGTCGTGATGAGTGAGCACATTTTCTATGACAGGCAAAATCACGCCTCATTAGTTCATTGTTAGGGATGTTTCCAAATAAATGTCACTAGAAACAACTTAAAGAAATGCAAATGCACCGACTTTGCTGTTATTCTGGCTGCAGTTTTTGATGTGACTGTAAATTAGCTGTAGTTGGCTAGCTACAGTAGCAAGCAAGGGATAAGAACGTTGCCAGCCAGTATGGAAATGGAACATTTAGAACGAACGACTGGATCGCGTCCATAGATACAGAACAAAAAGACTGAACGACTGGGTCGAGTCTCTGGCAACCGAACCGATAGAACGAACGGCCAGCCTGCTTGGGTAGCAATACTAGATTTGTGTCGGGACTATATCTTGCGGAAGGAGGAAACAGTATGAAGAGATTCATCAAAATACATTTCTTTATGGAAATATGTATATTATTTGAATATGTTTGTAACCCGTTGTATAAAAGTTATAATGCCCTCGAAGCCGGTGTTTGGAGGATATATCAACACCTGTGCCAATATATCCTCCAAAGACCGGCTTCTTGGGCATTATCACTTAAATATAAAACAAAAAAATACCTCAATTAATGTTGAGTTCAAATACAATATCAATATTGCTGAGACTATTCAAACCAATGAGGTTTCAGAACTGTAAAGCCAATTACCTCAGAAGCATCTTTTTGCTGATAGAACCTTATAGTCCCAAGCTCTCGATATGTCTAATAGGTGTACATATCATTGCATGTTCACATCGCGTACTCATTATGATATTTTGGTATATCACCTTTTACATAATCATCTACTGTGGTCGTGTGTGTTTGCTTTTGTCATCTGCTTATCCATGTTCTGTCCGCGTGAGAGAGAGAGAGAGAGAGTGAGGGAAAGGAAGGAGTGAGAGTAAGAGTGTTTAGTACATGTGTGGGTGAGCCAGGATGCACCAGTGAAAAGTATTCATCCAGCAGAGGCACAGTGTGGGACGAGAGGGAATCAATTAAACATGTATTTTCCTCCGTCCTCTCTACTCTCCTCTCTGCCCCTTTCTAGTTCTATTTCATCCTGCCTCATATGTACTATTCAGCTCCTCGCAGTTTGTCACAACTGTCTTCTCCCCTTTGCTGAAAAATACAGATATCATAAAACAGGCTTTTCATGTCGTCGAAGGGAAAATATCTCCATACACACCATTGTCACTAAGATGTGGTGAATGTTTTTGCAGTGTCTGCAGACATTCTGTATGGTATGTTTTATAATCAGGTAGGCTATTGGCAATTAGTTACCCTGGTTGTACAAAATATTAGGAACACCTTCCTAATATTGAGTTGCACCTTCTTTTGCCCTCAGAACAGCCTCAACATTGTCCCCCCCTAATTTCGTGGTCTCCAATTGGTAGTTACAGTCTTGACCCATCGCTGCAACTCCCGTGCGGACTCGGGAGAGGCGAAGGTCGAGAGCCATGCGTCCTCTGAAACACGACCCTGCCAAGCCGCACTACTTCTTGACAATGCCCGCTTAACCCGGAAGCCAGCCGCACCAATGACCAACAGAGTTGGCAACGTTGTCAGCGTGCATCAGTGTGCACCCGGTCCGCCACAGGAGTCGCTAGAGGGTGATGGGACAAGGACATCCCGTCCGGCTGGCCAAACCCTCCTCAATTGTACACCGCCCCATGGGTCACCCGGTCATGGCCGCGGCGACAGAGCCTAGACTCAAATCAGGATCTCTAGTGGCACAGCTTGCACTGTGATGCAGTGCCTTAGACCACTGCACCACTCAGGAGGCCCCAGAACAGCCTTAATTTGTCGGGGCATGGACTCTACAAGATATCGAAGGCGTTCCACAAGGATGCTGGCTCATGTTGACTGCAATGCTTCCCACATTTGTGTCAAGTTGACCTACAGCGTCGCAGTTCTTGACACACTCAAATCGGTGAGCCTGGCACCTACTACCCTGTGATACATGGTGATCATTGGAGCGTTCATTTGGAGATCACTGTCCTCTTTAAAAGGACGAGCTCACTAGTATAAATAGTTTCTGTGGTGTTTTTCCAGAGGTGCCCTTTTGAAGTTTGGTCATTTGTTTTTTTCCTGTGTGTTACTGGGGCTCCAGTCTTGTCTGAAGGGCCAGGGAGGTTCTTCCTCCTTCAAAAGGGAAGTTGGCAAGAAGATGCCTACATGTAGCAGATGGGGAAACGAGTGGATATGGAGACGCTAAGACGTGTGAAAGGAATGGAATCATTGGAGTTTTGGTTTCAGAATTAGCTGATGTTAGAATTGTTCAGCTCTTATGTAACATATGGAGAGTTTCTGAAAATAATTAGGTTATACTGACAAAAATGAAAGAATGAAGGTGTTTTACTGTTAATACTCTTCTTCTGTCCCTGTGGGTATGGCCTGTGTTTGTATGTTTGAGCATGTTAATGTTTGCATGGTGGTAAGCAGCCATGAGATATGCAGTTGGCTCCCACCCCTATTTTTCCACCCATAAGCACACTACCGCTGCAAAATAGCCTTCCCTATCCCAGGGATCCTCTCCACTGAGCTGAGTCATTAAGCAGCCACAGTGTGTGTGTGTGTGTGTGTGTGTGTGTGTGTGTGTGTGTGTGTGTGTGTGTGTGTGTGTGTGTGTGTGTGTGTGTGTGTGTGTGTGTGTGTGTGTGTGTGTGTGTGTGTGTGTGTGTGTGTGTGTGTGTGTGTGTGTGTGTGTGTGTGTGTGTTTGTATTTGCAATGGTCTTTTCCACCTGCTTAGATCCTCCAAATCTTTTCTAAACCAATGGACATTGTAAATGTACTTTTTTATCTGGAGAGAGAAAGGTACTTGTTATTCCACTGCCACTAAAAGACGGGGGCCATTGAAAGGGAAGGCATTTGGACGGATTTGTTTGGGAGAGTGAGTGGCGGCGGCACCATTAGCTTTGTGAGTCTCCCAGGCTTTTACACTGCTCTAAAGACACCAGCTCAGCCTTAATTCTATTGGCATAATTGGTGTCATTTCAGATATAGTAGGATATGAGCACTGGGTTCACACACGAGAATGGCACCATGGATTTGTGCTCGTTTGTTCTTACAGGAAAGATCAGATCCATTATAGTAGTATTTCTCATTATACCAGTTCGCGGCTTGCAACAGTATTGGGTTTTAATTTCTACCAATGCATTCATTTGATTACAATTTCAGAGTAAATAGTAATTGATTGTGTGTTCTTTCATGGTACAGATACAGCAAGGTATTGAATATGCATTACCCTGTATGAGACTCATGGACTGTGGTATTGTAGTGCTAGTTCTACAGATGTAGGATCTTAATTTGATCACCCTGATTAAGGAGACCTTTCCTGTAATGCAGAAACTTAACTTATTTGAGGTTTAAAAATGCTTCAGAAGTTTGTAATTTCCACTTTGACATTTCAGACTTGATTTTCCCTTCCGAAAAATTTATCAACCCCTACAAATTGTTTATAACCCGCATAATAATTCACATTTCCTGTTGCTGCAAGATTATTGTCCTGACGTAGCAAACTGTCTCAAATTAAGATCCTACATCTGTAGTGAGTTATGCCTATGTCACTGTGTGTGTCGTGATATTACAGATGGGCTGGGGAAACCTCTTGCAGTAAGTTACACTCAGTGCTGGCGTCAGCCTGTAAACGTCTCCCCCTTTGCTGAAGCTATCGGGTCGTAAAGCGCTAAGTCGCTATCGCTAACCTGGACTGGGGTATCCCTCCACTGCTGTAAATCTGACCCCCTCCCTCCAGCCTCTAGAGAAATTACTGTGATGCCTGGGAGAGGAGAGGACATGTGTTTATGTGTGTATGTCTGTAAGCAGAGGCAGGGTTTATGGTGAAAGACACTGAAAGATTGTGCATGTGCGCTGTACATGTGTATGTGTAGAGAGGGTTATATAGACAGCCGCTGAGTCAGTGAGCATAGAAGACACCTCTTAAAAGAATGAGATATGTCAGCCCTATTGAAAGTGGAGAGATGGGGAATCGGTGCGTGCAGGGGAGAGAGAGGGATAGATACGATTAAAGAGCTTGACATAGTGCCAGAGCAAATGATGAGCTGGAGAAATGGGGACAGAGGGAAAGATAGGAGAATCGGGAGAGAGAGTGAAATGTGTGTTGAGCAGTGTATGGGGAAAGAGAGAGAGCGGCTCATAGAAAGATGGACAGTGTCAAGGCTTGAAGTTTAGAGAAAAAGATATGAGCCAAGAGGGATGGAAAAGAGATTGAGCAGGACCTAAGGGGCAGAATTATCATACAAACACACACACACTTCACTCTGCTCAGACACACACACCCACATAAACACACCTTAGCCACCCATTGATCTCTCTCGCACGCACACACACACACACACACACACACACACACACACACACACACACACACACACACACACACACACACACACACACACACACACACACACACACACACACACACACACACACACACACACACACACACACACACACACACACACACACACACACACACATATACTCTGGGAAGATGAGGGGTGGGGGTGTGTGTCTTTTTGTCAATAACAGCAGGTGCGCAATGTCTAATATTAAAGAAGTCTCAAGATATTGCTCGCCCGAGGTAGAGTACTTTATGATAAGCTGTAGACCACACTATCTACCAAGAGAGTTCTCATCTATATTATTTGTAGCTGTCTATTTACCACCACAGACCGATGCTGGAACTAAGACCACACTCAGCCAACCCTATAAGGCCATAAGCAAACAATAATATGTTCACCCAGAAGTGACACTCCTAGTGGCAGGGACTTTTAATGCAGGGAAACTTAAATCAGTTTTACCACATTTTTACCAGCATGTCACATGTGCAACCAGAGGGGGAAAAAAACTCTAGACCACCTTTACTCCACACACAGAGATGCATACATATCTCTCCCCTGCCCTCCATTTGACAAGTCTGACCATAATTCTATCCTCCAGGTTCCTGCTTACTAAAGCAGCAAGTACCTGTGACTCGCTCAATATGGAAGTGGTCAAATGACGCGGATGCTACACCACAGGACTATTTTTTTCCTAGCACAGACTGGAATGTGTTCCCGGAATTCATCCAATGGCATTGAGGAGTATACCATCTCAGTCATCGGCTTCATCAATAAGTGCATCGACAACATCGTGCCCACAATGACCGTACGTACATATCCCAACCTGAAGCCCTGGATTACAGGCAACGTCCGCCCCCAGGTGGTAAGGGTAGGCAACAACACATCTACCACGCTGATCTTCAACACTGGGGCCCCTCAGGAGTGTATACTTAGTCTTCTCCTGTACTCCCTGTTCACCCACGACCGTGTGGCCAAACACGACTCCAACACCATCATTATGTTTGCTGACGACAACAGTGGTAGGCCTGATCACTGACAACGATGAGACAGCCTATGGGGAGGAGGTCAGAGAACTGGCAGTGTGGTACCAGGACAACAACCACTCCCTCAATATGAGCAAGACAAAGGAGCTGATTGTGGACTACAGGAAAAGGCGGGCCGAACAGTCCCACATTCTCATCAACGGGGCTGTAGTGGAGCGGGTCGAGAGTTTCAAGTTCCTTGGTGTCCACATCACCAATGAACTATCATGGTCCAAACACACCAAGACAGTCATGAAGAGGGCACAACATATCCTTTTCCTCACAGGAGACTGAAAAGATTTAGCATGGGTCCCCAGATCCTAAAAAGGTTCTACAGCTGCACCATCAAGAGCATCCTGACCGATTGCATAACCGCCTGGTATGGTAACTGCTCGGCATCTGACTGTAAGGTGCTACAGAGGGTAGTGCGTACATCCCAGTACATCACTGGGGCCAAGCATCCTGCAATCCAGGACCTATATAATAGGCGGTGTCAGAGCAAAGCCCATATAATTGTCAGAGACTCCAGTCACCGAAGTCATAGACTGTTTTCTCTGCTACCACACTGCAAGCGGTACCGGAGCGCCAAGTCTAGGACCAAAAGGCTCCTTAACAGCCATAAGACTGCTGAACAATTAATCAAATGGCCACTGGACTATTGACACAGTACCGACACGGTACCGTACCCCCTGTATATAGCCTCGGTATTGTTATGTTACTGTGTTACCCTTCATAAAATTGTATTTTCTACTTTAGTTTACTTGGTAAATATTTTCTTAACTCTTCTTGCACTGTTGGCAAAGGGCTTGTAAGTAAGCATTTCACGGTAAGGTCTATACTTGTTGTATTCGGCGCATGTGACAAATACATTTTGATTTGATACTCTTGCTTATACACCCACACATACATCATTACCCCACCACCTCCCTTCCTCTTTCTCTATCAATCACTTTCTCTGTCTCACACTTTTACACACACACACACACACACACACACACACACACACACACACACACACACACACACACACACACACACACACACACACACACACACACACACACACACACACACACACACACACACACACACACACACACACACACACATACACCACACACACACTCAGTCACCTCTGAGACAGGGAATACCCTTTGGGGGAGGTACAGTGGGGCGCAGGATGGTGACTGGGCGGAGAAGGGTGAGACGCAATAAAAGCAAATGAGATATGTACCATAAAGCTCCCAGCAACGTGACTGACTAACTGACTGACTAACTGAGGGGTACGCAGTGTGGTTTTCTTTTATCACAGCTTGGTAATGTCTCTATGATTGTCTCCACTGTGGCTGCACGACACACTGCACAGAATAACTATCTCTTTCATCTTTAATCTCGTTGTTCACATATAGGGCTTTAATACTGTAGTCCGTTACACAACGATGTTCTTACTGTCTGCACAGTACAGGACACTGTAATAATTGCTGCCTACACTAAAAGCACATCTCTCAGCTCCCAGCCCCTTGATGTGTGTGAAGCCTTCCAGCTGTGCAGCATTTCAACAAGGGGACTCATCAGCTCACTGCTGTTGCTCTCTACATTGTCCCGTGCTTCAAGGAAAGGCATGTATTTTAATGGGATCATTTAAAGTACATTTACCCAAACCACTCCACTCATAGACAGCCAGGTGTGGGGGAGGAGAGGAGGGCACATGACTGAGATCATTTCCATGCAGATATGATGTGATGTTCCCTCGCTCCAATTTGCCGAGATGTGTCTCGCTCTGTCTACCTCCAGAGAGTTGGGATTAAAGTGGTGTGTGCCTTTTTTCACTGCACCGTGGGTTTCACTGAACACTAGCCATTACTATTGACAGAGGGAGAAAATACTGGAGCCGGAGGAGCCCAGTCAAGTGGATCTGGCTGCCTCTTGTCGATCATAGAGACACTCCAATACAATAGGACTAGGGTTTCCCTCCATCTTGGCTCCTCCTTGTGTCAGTTTCTTCTTTCTTCCTTAGAATGGAACAGGGCCGGCTGGCAATCCCATCTTGGCTCTAAAAGTGTCTGTGCCTATCTGTGCGAGCTACACTGTTTGCTCACCATGGTGATCACAGAGAGAGGGAGATGAGGAAGAGCAGGATATCGGGAAGATACATTGGGGAAGTGAGTAATGGGGGTGGGGGGACTCGGGGAGGAAAGAGTTGAAGAGCAGTGAGGGAGAGAGAAAAACATGCTGCCTTTTAACTAACTGCTCTCAGCCTCCACACCGCAAGACAAATGCCCGGGCTTGGCGGTCAGAGAGAGGCAGGTTGCGCATGGCCAAAGAACAGGGGGAAAAAGCATGCAGGAGAAAGACACCACCATTACTGGCTCTTTAGGCTGCTGACTCTTGTTTTCAGGATGTTGTTGTCCGAGGTGTTACATTTGTTGCCTGCAAACATTCAACCCAGTTTTGTGTTTTGGGAAAATAAACGTCAATTTCAAAATCGTCCTCATTTGTCACCTCCCCTGCATTGTTTTTGGTTATGTTAGTAACGTAATTATAATGAATTACCTTTCACCAGATAGAACTAAAAACGAGTTTAATCCGATCCTTCTCTCCGAAAGCAGATTTGCATTTGGGTACATTTTACATTTACATTTAAGTCATTTAGCAGACGCTCTTACCCAGAGCGACTTACAAATTGGTTCATTCACCTTATGACATCCAGTGGAACAGTCACTTTACAATAGTGCATCTAAATCTTAAAGGGGGGTGAGAAGGATTACTTATCCTATCCTAGCACAGGGTACAAAGGTTCAGTTGGTTTAATGAATCTGACCTTCAAGCCGAATCATTAGCTGTGGTCGCGCCCTAGCAGGACAGTTATATCACGGGAAAAGCGCCATTTTCCGGAAGGATGGTTGAGGACTGTGCTCCTAACAGAGGCTGGCTATAGTCAGTGGTCAAAGGCAGAGCAGACTGCAGCAGATGTGGCCTCTGCCCTAACTGACATCGTAGACAGGGATGCTACTGTAGACGTTCCTCGCCTCATTGATCCTAGTCTGTTCTCTAAGCCCTTCTGGTGCTCCTAACATTTAGACAAATGGATTGCGGTCCCCACCGGTCGCCTCCGGTGTCATGGCGGCTTAGCTGTGAGCTGGGGCTGAGCTGACAGGAAGTCCCCGTGGAGGTGCCATGTCACCGGCGCGGTGTGACATCAGCAGTGTTCCTGTCACCATGGTCTGGGCCCGGCCAGTCTCTGGGAGTGACAGAGACGAGGGAGGATGAGAGATGAGATGAGAATACTTATCTACACTGAGTTTGGCTAAGAGCCAGGTAGCAGGGCTGATTCTCCATGCCTGGGACAGGCTCGCTGCGTCTGGGTTGCTGTGATACAGGATGGGAGATGAGGGACTGTAGGGGCCACTTGCACTGCATTGAGGCCATTGGTTCAGAGGAGAGAGAGGGAAAGAGAGAGAGAGTTGGTGAGTCAAAGAGAAGCTTTCAACAATTGCTTCTTTCAAAAATAGTTTTCGATCACTATAAGAGGTCTGTGATTTGTATACAGTAAGTGGAGTGCACTGTACACGTGTAGCGACTCCCGTCCAGAGTGAATGCATAGCTAGACAAAGACACACTGTGCATTCAATCTAGTGAAGATCTTTGGAGTAGTATTGTGCTTGGAAAGTCTGAAGGGATTATTGATGAGTGACTGACAGTGACACATTCTGTAATTTGTCATGGTCACACAACAGATCTGTGTCCATGCCAGGGGACACAGGGGACACATGTCACCTATCTTGTGACTGACATCCACTGTGATGAAACTCTGAGTAATACTGCCTTCTGAGTAATACTTACCCAATCTGGAAAACATGCCAATTCTCTTCTCCTTTCTAAAGTGATTGCCAAGTTACCATATGACTGCTATTATACTGTAGGTTAACCAAGTGTCGGGTTTTTTCTGATGTTCCTTTTTCCTGGTGATTACTTGATTTATCATTGTCATTGATTGACCAGAGTCCACTTACCTGTTTTCCCAGGTCTAAATTAGTTCCTGGAAGGGTGCTAACCGTCATAGCTTCGAACCTCCAGGCTCAGATTAGAATACCCCAGATTTAGCTTATTGGTATTTCTTCCACTGCATGCTGGAATGCATAGATTGTTTCCTGGGAAGCCAATAAGTCAGGAAGCAGTTGTAAGGTAATTAGTAGGCAACAGTGAGACCAGGAAGAACATTACAGTGCTCTAGTAGGGCAGCAACAGTTGTCTCAAAAGATCATTCCCCCTCCCTGTTCACGCACCCAGCCCCTCTCCTCCCAGCTCTAATTAATGAATAATCTATACAACTATAACCGAGACAAAAACACGTACACACAGCCACGTCAGAGTTTCCTGGGGAGAGTTGCATTAAAAAAAAACAGCTTTGTGCTTTAGAACGTAGAAAATGGTTCAATCAGAGACAACAAAATATGGAAAGGTTAGAGTAGAAGAGAGCAGGAGATATGACACAATGTAGACTTGATAAACAAAATGAAGTGCTTGAGAGAGAAAGAGAGAGAGAGGGTGAGTGTCAGTGAGAAGTAAAGGGAAGAGAGAGAAGTAAAGAGAAAATAGATATACAGTTGAAGTCAGAAGTTTACATCAACTAAGTCAACTGTGCCTTTAAACAGCTTGGAAAAATTCCAGAAAATTATGTCATGGCTTTAGAAGCTTCTAATAGGCTAATTGACATCATTTGAGTCAATTGGAGGTGTACCTGTGGATGTATTTCAAGGTCTACCTTCAAACTCAGTGCCTCTTTGCTTGACATCATGGGTAAATCAAAAGAAATCAGCCAAGACCTCAGAAAAAATATGTAGACCTCCATAAGTCTGGTTCATCCTTGGGAGCAATTTCCAAACACCTGAAGGTACAACATTCATCTGTACAAACAATAGTATGCAAGTATAAACACCATGGGACCATACAGCCGTCATACCGCTCAGGAAGGAGACGCGTTCTGTCTCCTAGAGATGTACTTTGGTGCAAAAAGTGCAAATCAATCCCAGAACAACAGCAAAGGACCTTGTGAAGATGCTGGAGGAAACCGGAACAAAAGTATCTATATCCACAGTAAAACGAGTCCTATGTCGACATAAACTGAAAGGCCGCTCAGCAAGGAAGAAGAAATTGCTCCAAAACCGCCATAAAAAAGCCAGACTACGGTTTGCAACTGCACATGGAGACAAAGATCGTACTTTTTGGAGAAATGTCCTCTGGTCTGATGAAACAAAAATAACTGTTTGGCCATAATTGCCCATCGTTATGTTTGTAGGAATAAAGGGGAGGCTTGCAACCCGAAGAACACCATCCCAACCTTGAAGCACTGGGGTGGCAGCATCATGTTGTGGGGGTGCTTTGCTGCAGGAGGGACTGGTGCACTTCACAAAATAGATGGCATCATGAGGAAGGACAATTATGTGTATTTATTGAAGAAACATCTCAAAACATCAGTCAGGAAGTTAATGGGTCTTCCAAATGGACAATGACCCCAAGCATACTTCCAAAGTTGTGACAAAATGGCTTATGGACGACAAAGTCAAGATATTGGAGTGGCCATCACAAAGCCCTGACTTCAATACTATAGAAAATCTGTGGGCAGAACTGAAAAGGTGTGAACTGAAAAGGTTTGTGCGAGCAAGGAGGCCTACAAACCTGACTCAGTTACACCAGCTCTGTCAGGAGGAATGGGCCAAAATTCACCTAACTTATTATGGGAAGCTTGTGGAAGGCTTCCCAAAACGTTTGACCCAAGTTAAACAATTTTAAGGCAATTCTACCAAATACTAATTGAGTGTATGTAAACTTCTGACCCACTGGGAATGTGATGAAAGAAATAAAAGCTGAAATAAATCATTCTCTATTATTCTCTACTATTATTCTGACATTTCACATTCTTAAAATAAAGTGGTGATCCTAACTGACCTAAGAAAGGGAATTTTTACAATTATTAAATATATATATATATGAGAGAGAGAGAGAGAGAGAGAGGGGGGGAAAGAGAGTGAGAGAAAGAAAGAGAGAGAGATATACTGTATATGTAAAGAGAGAGAGCGCAAAAGGGAAAGGGATAGAGAGAGAGAGGAAGATAGAGCAAATCTGACAAATAGCTTTTTTAAGTGTCCCAGGAGTCCCCTGTAGATTGTGTTCTGTGCTCCTCAGAACAGCCAATTCATTAGTGGATGAGAGACAGCGGAGCCTCTGCCTGGACATTACATAACCTCTGTAAAAACACACACACACATGCCACACACACAAACACACTTGTGCAGATGGACGCACACACTGCTGCTAGATAGTCTGGTGAAGGACTGGCTAACAAATAGAAGCTACATATAAACAGAGTGCCCGTCCTCCAACAAATGTTGTTATTAATTGTCCCATATATTATTAATAACGCAGAGTAAAATGCGAGTGAATGTTGAATCTATGGCATAAAGCTATGAATTATTTACTATAATGAACATAAGAGCCTTTGAAAATACTGTGGTAATGTGGTAAGCACTGAGAGGTGAAATGTCTTGAATTAGATGGAGCTGGAAGGATCTTTCAACCCCTGAGTGTGTGTGCGTGTGCGTGCGTGCGTGTGCGTGGGTGGGTGTGTTTGAGTTGTGCCGCCATCTCTTGTTTCTTAAGTAACGGCGCTTCATGTCTCAGTGTCTCTCATTTGCTAAAAAGCGAGAAACAAGAAGGACTCTCAAAACCTCTCTGATCAGTGGCCACCCTCCTCCTTCAGCCATGGCTCATTCAGTCTTCTCCTCTCCTCCCTCCCTCTCTTTCTTTCCTCTCCTCAGGAACACTTCACCCCGGAGTGCAAGTTCAAAGAGTCAGTGTTTGAGAACTACTACGTGACCTACTCCTCCATGATCTACAGACAGCAGCAGTCTGGTAGGGGCTGGTACCTTGGTCTGAATAAAGAGGGGGAGATAATGAAGGGCAACCACGTGAAGAAGAACAAGCCAGCAGCCCACTTCCTCCCCAAGCCTTTGAAAGGTGAGACTGTCCATCTTTCTTCCTATAGGGTGCTTGGCTTGGCTCTATATTGGAGACAATAGAGCATGGTTCCCCAACTGGTGGCGCGTGGGCCGAGGGTTTTATTTGGCCCTCCCCATGTTTTCTGAGCCCCCACAAAGAAAAATGTTTAAAGAAAAATGCAAAAAAAAAATATTGTTGGACATAATAGACTGTAAAAACACCAGGAAATCTGTTCCAAGTTATTTTAATTTGAGAAATCAGTTCCAAGTTATTTTAATTTGAGAAATCTGTTCCAAGTTATTTTAATTTGAGAAATCTGTTCCGAAGTATTCCCACGCATAATAGAGAGACAATGTTTTAGTCAGACATTATATCTGTATGGGCTTTTTGCTGTCAATTTGCAGTCTCCAAATGATTTCTCTCAAGAAAAAATAGGCCCGCGACTAAATTTAGTTGGTGATCCCTGCAATAAAGGATAATAAGATGTTTCTTAGGTAACTTTACTTTTTTCAGAAAGTTTCTTCATTATTCTCCCAAGCCCATTACAATGCAATTGAACGTTTATTGGTGATTCACTATGGCCTGGAGCACTGAGCTTTGGCAGCGGTTATTTGTATAAATGGGAGACTTTCCAGAAAAAAACACCACGCTTCCTTTTGATGAAATCTCTCTCTCTCTTTCTCTCTCTATCTCTCTGCGGGTAGTCTCTCCCTACAGCCTGGGGAAAGGCTGCTCTCAGCCCCCCTCCTGCCGTCAGGCTTCCTGCTCTGAGGCAACGGTGTGTGGACAGGGCTATTGAGCACTCCCCAAAACCTATTCATACTTCATTGGAGCCAGACAGTGGAAAAGGCATTGGCAGTGTCCATGCCGAAAAGCTGCGGGAATGATAAAGTGCTGCCTGTTTGAATAGAGACAGCTAGGCTTTTTAACACAAATGTCATGGTGAGGAAGAAGCGCCCCACCTCCACCCAACCAAGCCAGGTGCCTCATGGAAGGAGGGGGGATGATTGTGTGCTGGATAGATGGATCTGTTCATGATGTTGAAAAGGCCACAGCTCTTTCATCTAGAACAAGATACAGGCTTACCTGTCAACAGAGAGAACAAGATAAAACTGAGAGTGTCTGGACTCCACTTCCACGAGATGAAAGGATGAGCTTTTAGACCAAAAAAATCCCCATTAAAGAAAGGAACCACTGGTGACGCAAATTACTCAACCGACGAGAGCACCAAGCGGGTAGCAATTTATTTAGAAATATCTGATCAGACATTCAGTCGTTTCGTCATTTGGATCCGTCAAGTTCCAAGCTTCTTTGGTGGTTGCATGATTTACAAATATATTGTTACCCTGTTTGTGTACAGACCTGAAAATCATGGTTAAAAGATTACAAGAAGTTGTAGTCCCTAAATTGGGGCAGGAGGGCGTTGGAGAGTAATGCACTGGGCTTTGAATCTCTTTCAACCCCTTTTTCACAAGGGCAGAAAGGTACAGCAAGCAGACAGCGGTGATGATGATGCTTTCTCTAACGGTTTTGCGGTTGGCTTGGCTGCTCTTATCCTCCGACCGACCGACCAGTAGCTCATTAAAAATACAAGTCTCTGATCACTGTAATAGCTTTTGGGTTACATTTAACAGCCCGACCAGGGGGCCCAAACACACTGAAGAGCAATAGCCAGAGAATGATCATGAGGAGGGAGGGAGGGAATAAGCTGTATAATAAGGCAATGTGATAAATATGACACATTTTTGGCTTTCTAAGAGGAAGAAGAATTGCAGACAAATGGCAAAATAAAGTTGTCATAATGAAGTAAATATGGGATCTCGCTTTTATCTCCGGAAAATTGTACCTTGCTTTCATTGCAAAACTACAAACCATGACAAAAAGGCACTGTTCTCTATCTCCCTACATCTTAGATCGAGTGCTTATCGAGACTAGGAGATGGGAGATGGGAGAGAGAGAGAAATAAAGCTTGTGTGTGTGTGTGTGTTAAAGCTCCTAGGTCGAAGAGGGAGATATACAGTAGAGAAAGAAATAGAGGGATGGTTGGTAGAGGAGAAGCGTACATGAACTAAGGATGAACGGCCCCAGCGGTGAGATGGACTGACCTCCAGGTCATCCTCCAGCATTAGAGTTGCATAATGCCATGGCTAATAAGCCCAGTATCGATCCCACACAGCTTCCCACTGAAGTCCACTATTGATTGACTCGTGTGCGCAGGGATTCTTTGTGTGAAGCGTGCTGCTGTCACCAGAAAGCCAAGGCTAAGGGAAGGAAGTATCTTTGGAGAGACCACACATCAAAGCATATTCTGGCAAGAGGCTGTTTAAGGAGTGGCTCCTAAAGACTAAAGAGATCAGAACCTCTGGTGTTTCTTCTGAAACGTTTAAGAGATGCAAACGAGCTTGCTTTAGCTCGGAGTGCTGCCATACACTTCAATGAGAAGGGTCCAAGCTCCTGAATAGTTAATGTAAGGCAGTGGCTATAAGTACTTTCTGTCCTAAATAAATGCCTTGTCCTGGCTTTTTCTTACTCCCTTCTGCATATTTAAGGGCTGTACATTATGTTAAGATATACAGTGATATGATCGGAGGGAATTGAGCAATAGAATAGACTAGAACTTGGTCCGGCTAGAGAGGAAAATGTGCATCTCCAGATGGACAATGCAATTCTATTCTGTTATATTCAATTTTATTCTGTTCTACTGCTCGGATCCACTCATCTACACTAGCAGCCTTATCCATGTGTCTTACCATTGCCCCGTATGTCTGTCTGTCCCACAGTGGCCATGTACAGGGAACCCTCCCTCCACGACCTGACAGAGTTTTCGCGCTCCGGCAGCGGCACGCCAACCAAGTCCCGGAGTGCCTCGGCCGTGCTCAACGGAGGCAAGACGGTGAGCCAGAACGAGTCCACGTAGCCAGGCGTCGGCGGGCCGGGGTAGACGTAAGAAGACACCTCACCCTCAGAAGAGCGTGGCTTCCAAGCAGACTTCTCTCTCCAAAACCATCGGCAGTTCAGGACAACATTGAACACCACCACTACCACCAACCAATCACCACACTTGATTAGGCTCCATATCTCTCACCATACTGTCAACAGCCAACCACATTACACCGTGAGCCGTATTCTGTTGGTCACTCTCTGGTGGTAAGAACTGTGTACCAGTTAGCTCATCTTTTATGGTTTTTTGTTTACTTCCTGCAGATAACAACTACTTTTACTTATAGGTCCTGATCATATAGACACCTACCCAGTCATATCTGGCAGGCAGGCAGGCAGGTAGAGAGGCAGGTGGTCAGGGCAACTAGTGAGGGTCTGGGCTGCTGGGGCTGCAGTGGATGGAGAAGTCCCCTGTTTCCGTGTGTCATCCATGATGCTTCTATGTATACGAAGCCAATCCCCCCGGGGGTTCAGCTTTAGCGAAGCTGCAACCGCAGCCAGCTGTAACGGTAGCTCTCCTGCCTTCTAGTGCACAAGCTCAGAAGAGACTTGAGCTCTCTAGCATTAAAACAAAAAGCCTACATTCAGCTGACCTGGAGAATAATCGGAAAAGCCTGTGGCACTCGCTGTTTGAGCGACAACGCCATAGCGGCACCTTTACTTTGCTAATTTTCTAGCTGAGACCTTCTTTTTTTTTCCCTCTCCCCTCCTCCCCCTCCTCAGTATTTGTGTTTTTGTAGCGGTCTCCACAGTGAAAGGGATTTCAGCGAACCAAAGACTGAGCTGAAAGAGTGTCCCTTTAAGCAGTCAAACCAGTATAGAGATGCAGCTGGAAGTTGTTGAATTATTTTTCTTCACGTACATTTTTGATGAGAGAAAGAAAGTGAAGAAAGAGACTGCATAAAGAGAGGGAAAGAGAAGAAAAAAAGAGCTCGAAGGGACTCTGTGGTGTAGGAAGTAGTAGAAAGCTCAAGGGAAGGAGACTATTATTACTGGTGAGCTCTCCGGTTGAGTTTGGTATGAATTGACTGTTCAGTGTCCCCGCCTTCTGTTTCTATTGTGTCACATTGTCTTCTGTCCCTGTGGTCTGTTCTCCAATCCAGTGCTTGTGTCATGCCTTGCCCCGTTCCCCTTTGTTGACTCTTATTGGCCAATTCAGTTCACCATATAAGGATATGGTGACGGCCCCCATCCAGGACTTGTCTCGTGTTTGAGTAACTTATCGTGGTGACAATTTTCTATATATAATAATGGGGGAAAATATACTGTGGAATTTTAGGTGGCTTAAACATTTTATAGGATATGTCATATTTGTAAAAGTGAACAAGAAAAAATAAGAAAATGAATAAAAGAAAGAAACATCAAACTCTTCCCTTTCTTGCACAGGGCATGTACAAACACGGTTGTGTACGAAAAGGACCCTTTCTGGGGCTTAGTACTCCTTCCCTTCAGCTACATACCTTGTTCATATGGAACATGCTACTGGGAGGCTTGGTTTGTCTTTCGTTTCCTTTGGGGGTTTTTGAAGTGAACATATCTATTGCATGGGAGACGGCAGGGGATTCTGGACTATAGAGCTATAGTGCATGATGTAGGCTATGTGTATTAACCCATGTTGGATCATGTGTTCCTAATTACCAGGACAAAAGTCCAAAACAACCTGCACGGGCAGATGGCTGTCGCTCGGCCTGCTACCTTCCAAGTTGTTTATTATTTGTTGTATACACAAAATGCACTGAATAAAATGTTTATATTAAGATATACTTTTAAAACGTCTCTTTGCCTTTCCTGACGTACTCCACACTCCTTTCGGCATTCTGTTCACGACAGATCTGATGCATACCGGTACATTGAATATACCAATGAAAAAGAACACAACAACTCGACAGTGTTCATACTGATGCAGCCAGGGATTATAATGTTGTAGCTGTGGCTGGTGTGTAGCTAGGCGGGGCTGGAGTACGGTACTCGAACACTGCTGGTCCTGAGGAGTTGGTTGAGAGGAGAAGAAAGCCAGGCCGTATCCACCTGCTCTCTTCTTGGCCTCTGGACACAGATGAATCACCTGGAACCATACGTACACAGACAGGATTGGGCTTTAAATGCCTGCAGAGTCACGGCTCCAGTACCAGCCTAATTGCACCCCCTTTTGCCCTCAGAACAGCCTGAATTCGACGGGGCATGGACTCCACAAGGTGTCGAAAGTGTTCCAAAGGAATGCTGGCCCATTTTGACTACATTTCAATATTGAAATAATATCATAGTAGAAATACACGTGCTTTAAAAAATAATAATAATTTAAACTGCGACTCGGGGGAGATGACTTGCTGCTACAGCAGCAGGGCGGGAGATGGGAAGAGGCGGGTTCAGGGGCCGGTCCGTGTGACACTGGAGGGAAAGAGAGAGAGCGAGTAGCCATACTGAGGAGTTCGACAAACATGTAGATTCCAGAGGTTATCTATCATCCCATCTGGTAGTACCTATCTTTACTGCATCAAATCGAGGTAAAGTAGCAAGATAGCCAGATGTTAGGTAGCTAGCTAGCTAGGCTCATTTAGGCTATTTTGCTGCTCTCCCTGTCACTGCCTACTTGCTTTAATAATAATAATAATAATAATAATAATAATAATATAATAATTTAATAAATTAAGAATTTCAAAGTCATGATATACTTGCGTGTAGCAATGTCACATGGATAATTTAATTTAGACAAAGCCTTTTCATTGTAAAAATAGGCATTTTTCTTCCTGTATCCCACCTCCCACACATGCGGTGACCTCACCCATTATAATCAGCATGTCGAGAGATGCAACCTCTCTTATCATCACTCAGTGCCTGGGCTTACCTCCGCTGTACCCGCACCCCACCATACCCCTGTCTGCACATTATGCCCTGAATCTATTCTACCACGCCCAGAAAGCTGCTCCTTTTATTCTTTGTCCCCAACGCTCTTGACGACCAATTTTGATAGCCTTTAGCCGTACCTTCATCCTACTCCTCCTCTGTTCATCCTTGATCCTACTCCTCTGATCAAAAAAGCCTTGGTTTCATGCATGTTAACATCAGAAGCCTCTTCCCTAAGTTTGTTTTACTCACTGCTTTAGCACACTCCGCCAACCCTGATGTCCTTGCCGTGTCTGAATCCTGGCTTAGGAAGGCCACCAAAAATTCTGAGATTTCCATACCCAACTACAACATTTTCCGTCAAGATAGAACTGCCAAAGGGGGAGGAGTTGCAATCTACTGCAGAGATAGCTTGCAAAGTTATGTCATACTTTCCAGGCCTATTCCAAAACAGTTCGAACTTCTAATTTAAAAAATGAATCTCTCCAGAAATAAGTCTCTCACTGTTGCCGCATGTTATCGACCCCCCTTCGCTCCCGGCTGTACCCTGGACACCATATGTGAATTGATCGCCCCCCATCTAGCTTTAGAGTTCGTTCTGTTAGGTGACCTAAACTGGGATATGCTTAATAGCCCGGCAGTCCTACAATCTAAGCTAGAGGCCCTCAATCTCACACAAATCATCAAGGAACCCACCAGGTACAACCCTAAATCCGTAAACATGGGCACCCTCATAGACATTGTCCTGACCAACTTGCCCTCCAAAAACACCTCTGCTGTTTTCAATCAGGATCTCAGTGATCACTGCCTCATTGCCTGTATCCACTATGGGTCCGCGGTCAAACGACCACCCCTCATCACTGTTAAACGCTCCCTAAAACACTTCTTCGAGCAGGCCTCTCTAATCGCCCTGGCCCGGGTATCCTGGAAGGATATTGTCCTCATCCCATCAGTCGAGGATGCCTGGTCATTCTTTGAAATTAATTTCCTCATCAACTTAGATAAGCATGCCCCTTTCAAAAAAAGCAGAACTAAGAACAGATATAGTCCTTGATTCACTCCAGACCTGGTTGCCCTTGACCAGCACAAAAACATCCTGTGGCGTTCTGCAATAGCATTGAATAGTCCTCGCGATATGCAACTGTTCAGGGAAGTCAGGAACCAATACACGCAGTCAGTCAGGAAAGCAAAGGCTAGCTTTTTTAAGCAGAAATAACTCCAAAAAGTTCTGGGACACTGTAAAGTCCATGGAGAACAAGAGCACCTCCTCCCAGCTGACCACTGCACTGAGGCTAGGTAACACGGTCACCACCGATAGATCCATGATAATAGAACATTTCAATAAGCATTTCTCTACGGCTGGCCATGCCTTCCTCCTGGCTACTCCAACCCCTCTGCAGCTACTCGCCCGAGCCTCCCCAGCTTCTCCTTCACCCAAATCCAGATAGCAGATGTTCTGAAAGAGCTACAAAACCTGGACCCATACAAATCAGCTGGGCTCGACAATCTGGAACCTCTCTTTCTAAAACTATCCGCCGCCATTGTTGCAACCCCTATTACCAACCTCTTTCGTATCGTCCGAGATCCCTAAAGATTGGAAAGCAGATATATCTCACTGATCATCCCCAAAGCCAACACCTCATTTAGCCACCTTTCCTTCCAGTTCTCTGCTGCCAGTGACTGGAACGAATTGCAAACATCGCTGAAGCTGGAGACTTATATTTCCCTCACCAACTTTAAACATCAGCTATCTGAGCAGCTAACCGATCACTGCATCTACATAGTCCATCTGTAAATAGCACACCCAATCTACCTACCTCATCTCTATACTGTTTTTATTTACTTTTCTGCTCTTTTGCACACCAGTATCTCTACTTGCACATCATCATCTGCTCATTTATCACTCCAGTGTTAATCTGCTAAATTGTAATTCTTCGCTACTGTGGCCTATTTATTGCCTACCTCCTCATGCTTTTTGCACACACTGTTTATAGACTTTTTTTTACTGTGTCATTGACTTGTTTGTGTTATTGGCTTGTTGATTGTTTATTCCATGTTATTCCTTGTGTAACTCTGTGTTGTTGTCTGTGTCACACTGCTTTGCTTTATCTTAGCCTACCTGGTTAAATAAAGGTGAAATAAAATACATTAAAAAAAAATTATAATACTTGCAAGTAATCGAATACTAACGTCCGTTCAGAAGTTTGAATATTAAAATAACCATACCCATCCCTACCATGTGCTAGTGCACAATTACATATCTGTCCTTGTGCGAATCCAGGTTCAGTTTTGCATTTTAGACCCCAAAGGTTAAGGTTAGGATATGGAAGGGGTAAACTGATCCTAGATTAGTTTCAAGTTGTAATGTCACATGCACAAGCACAGTGAAATGCCTTTCTTGGAATCTCAAAACCCAACATTGTAATAATCAATAGCAATGTATTACTAGACAAAAACACAAGAAATAAGAATAAGAAATATGAAATACACAATAAAGTAAGTAAGCAAACTATATACAGGAAATATTTAAAAAGTCTGTTCCAATACCACATTTATATGTGCAACAGGATATATGGTAAATAGGGTAGCAGTTGCTTGTTTGTGAGTGGGTGTGCGTAGAGTCAGTATAAATGTATGTGCATATAATGTGTGAGTGACCAAATTATGGAGTGAGGGTTTGTGTGAGTGTGTAGGGCCCTGTGAGTGTGTAGAGCCGTGTGAGTGTGTATGGCCCTGTAAGTGTGTAGGGCCCTGTGAGTGTGTAGAGCCCTATGAATGTGTATGGCCCTGTGAGTGTGTAGGGCCCTGTGAGTGTGTAGGGCCCTGTGAGTGTGTAGGGCCCTGTGAGTGTGTAGAGCCCTGTGAGTGTGTAGGGCCCTGTGAGTGTGTAGAGCCCTGTGAGTGTGTAGGGCCCTGTGAGTGTGTAGGGCCCTGTGAGTGTGTAGAGCCCTGTGAGTGTGTAGAGGGCCCTGTGAGTGTGTATGGCCCTGTGAGTGTGTAGAGCCCTGTGAGTGTGTATGGTGTGTAGAGCCCTGTGAGTGTGTAGAGCCCTGTGAGTGTGTAGAGCCCTGTGAGTGTGTAGGGCCCTGTGTGTAGGCTGTGTGTGTAGGGCCCTGTGAGTGTGTAGAGCCCTGTGAGTGTGTGAGTGTGGGCCCTGTGAGTGTGTGTAGGGCCCTGTGAGTGTGTAGAGCCCTGTGAGTGTGTAGGGCCCTGTGAGTGTGTAGGGCCCTGTGAGTGTGTAGAGCCCTGTGAGTGTGTAGGGCCCTGTGAGTGTGTAGAGCCCTGTGAGTGTGTAGGGCCCTGTGAGTGTGTAGAGCCCTGTGAGTGTGTAGGGCCCTGTGAGTGTGTAGAGCCCTGTGAGTGTGTAGGGCCCTGTGAGTGTGTAGAGCCCTGTGAGTGTGCATAGAGACAATGCAAAAATGTAAATAAAAGGTCAATAAAGATACAAGGTTAACTCAGAGAGTCCTTGTAGCTATTTTGTTAGCTATTTATCAGTTGTATTGCTTGGGGATAGAAGCTGTTGAAGATCCTGCTGGTGTCAGACCCGATGCACCAGTACCTCTTGCAGTGCGGCAGCAGAGAAAATAGTCTATGGCCTCACAACGAAGTACTTGAAGCTGTCCACCTGCTCCACTGCCACCATGTCGATGTGGATGGGTGCCCCCCAGTCTTTCCTGCAGTCCATTATCCCTAAGGGGCTATGTCTACTCAGAACTCATAAGCACAAGACAGCAGAATCCTAAGCCATCAGTATATGTGTTCCACTGTAAACGAGGAGCCTTACACGCCGAGCACACACACACACCTCTTGATGTAATTAGCCCCTACAAAGGATCCACTCCCATTGGATGGAGAAACGTCTGGCATGGCGGAACACTCCAGTTATGCAATACTCTTTCCATCCATGCCCGTCTGTGGAGCGTAATGCCGTGCTAATGCTAATTTGAAGGCTAACCCTCTGCCGGGACAGAGGACGCACAGAGCAGGAGGACGGTGAGACGATGACACAGTACACGACAGGACTAATGAGGCCCACCTCTCCTTGACCTCTTCCTCCCTCCAGCATCTCAGAATGTGGTCATCTCACTTACACAAGGTCTTGTAGAAGATCACTGGCCTGGGTGTCACCAACTCAGCGTTCCAGGAGTTGTAGGCTCTGACTGGTGTCAAATAGTGAGTCATATGGAAATGCACAAGGTGAATACATAAAAGCAAAGCTAGGGTTACTGGGAAATAGTGGAACTGAATCAAGGAATTCACCTAACGTTTGATTGCTGCCATCTTGAGACAGATTTCCGTCGAAAAACAGATTTTAATCTCAGCAGGATCATCCTTATGAATAAAGGACGAATGCAAATAAAATGTTTGATCACATCAAAATCAAATGTTATTTGTCGTATGCTTCGTAAACAACAGGTCTAGACTAACAGTGAGAAGATTACTTGGTGGTAGGTCTGATCACCGCCGACGATGCAGAGAGACGAGGAATAAATACACAACGAGTAACGATAACTTGGCTATATACACGGGGTACCAGTACTGAGCCCATGTGCAGGGGTATGAGGTAATTGCAGTAGATATGTACACCACAGGAGGCTGCTGAGCGGAGGACGGCTCATCATAATGTCCGGAACGGAGCAAATGGAATGGCATCAAACACCTTGAAACAACGTGTTTGATGTATTTGATACCATTCCACTGATGCCGCTCCAGTCATTACCACAAGCACATTCTCCCCAATTAACCTCTTGCCCCTACCTGGCACGCAGGCGTCCCATCTAGAGCTCTGGAAATGCAAATGTGCTACGCTAAATGCTAATAGTAGTAGTTCAAACTCAAACGTTCATTAAAATACACATGCAGGGTATTGAATTAAAGCTACACTCGTTGTGAATCCAGGCAACAAGTCAGATTTTTAAAATGCTGTAAACAAAATAATTAGCATAGTCGTCGCGACACAAACCGCACAAATAAAATATAAAACATTCATTACCTTTGACCATCTTCTTTGTTGGCACTCCTAGATGTCCCATAATCACTATTGGGTCTTTTGTTTCGATTAAATCGGTCCATATATAGCCTAGATATCGATCTATGAAGACTGTGTGATAAACGGAAAAAAATAGCGTTTCATAACGTAACGTCATTTTTTAAAATTCAAAAAGTCGACGATAAACTTTCACAAAACACTTCGAAATACTTTTGTAATGCAACTTTAGGTATTAGTACACGTTAATAAGCGATAAAATTCATCAGGAGGCGATGTCAATTCTATAGGTGTCCGTCTCGAAAAAATGTCTGGAGAGAGCTCGACCAAAACATCCGGTCGGGGACCGGAGGGAATCGGTTCCCTTGATTCAGTTTGACCAAGAATCAAAGCTGAATCAAATGACAAGACTCTAGACATCGTGTGGAAGCTGTAGGCACTGCAACCTCGGCCTCATTTAATTCGGTTCACTTTGAACAATTCCTGGAAGTAGCGCAAGGATATTTATTTCCATTTTCAGTGATCAGATTTTCCTGCACTTTTCGATGAAACGCACGTTCTGTTATAGTCACAGCCGTGATTTAACCAGTTTTATAAACGTCTGAGTGTTTTCTATCCACACATACTAATCATATGCATATGGCCTGAGTAGCAGGCGCGATTTTTAACAGAATGTTATATCGACTTAACTGGCCTGAGGCAGCAGGATGGATAATAAACTGCAGCAGCAGCATATGTGGTGAGTCAAAAGAGTGAGTGGAAAAGGAGATCAATGCAGATAGTCCAGGTAGCTATTTGGTTAGCTATTTAGCAGTCTTATGGCTTGGGGGTAGAAGCTATTCAGGGTCATGTTGGTTCCAGAATTGGTACATTAGTACCGCTTGCCCTGTGGTAGCAGAGAGAAGAGTCCATGACTTGGGTGACTGGAATCTTTGACAATTTTTAGGGCCTTCCTCTGACACCAGCTGGTATCGAGGTCCTGGATGGCAGGGAGATTGGCGCTAGTGATGTACTGGGCCATACGCACTACCCTCTGTAGCGCCTTGTGGTCGGATGCCAAGCAGTTGCCATACCAATGCAACCAGTCAAAATGCTCTCAATGGTGCAGCTGTATAACTTTTTGAAGATCTGAGGGCTCATGCCAAATCTTTTCAGCTTCCTGAGGGGGACGAGGCGTCATCGTGCATTCTTCATGACTGTGATGGTGTGTTTGGACCATGATAGGTCCTTAGTGATCACACCGCACCACTACAGTCCCGTCGATGTGAATGGGGGCGTGCTCGGCCCTCCGTTTCCTGTAGTCCACGATCAACTCCTTTGCCTTGCTGACATTGACATGTTGCCCTGGCACCATACTGTCAGGTCTCTGACCTCCTCCCTGTAGGCTGTCTCATCGTCGGCGGTGATCAGACCTACCACCATTGTGGCATCAGCAAACTTTATGATGGTGTGGGAGTCGTGCACGGCCACACAGTCATGGGTGAATAGGGAGTACAAGCACTAAGCATGCACCCCTGAGGGGACCCTGTGTTGAGGGTCAGCGTGGCGGATGTGTACCCTCACCACCTGGGGGTGGCCTGTCAGTTGAAGAGGGAGGTGTTTAGTCCAGGGTCCTGAGCTTAGTGATGAGCTTGGAGGGCACAATGGTGTTGAACGCTGACACAGTAACTCACACACACACAGAGACACACACATACACACACACCACTGGGCACACACTGGTTGAATCAACATTGCTTCCATGTCATTTCAATGAAATGACATTGAACCAACGTGGAATGGAGGTTGGATTGACGTCTGTGCCCAGTGGGATGCATATTGGGGAATTAAAAGGTGTCATGATGATAAGGAATCTCCAGCAATCAGCTGTCTCCCTTTTCCACTGCAAAACACATATGCAGTATACATAATAAAACCTACATGTTTTATTCTGCCACGTGTGGGTTTTGCATTAAGCTCATGTTATGTATATTACAATGGTATTATGCCATCATCCCGCTCCATTTCTTCTCATTCATCCATTTTTAGTAATAGGGCTAAATATTTCATGGAGATCATGTTTTTTCCTCAATTAATTCAGCAAAGAGGTGACATTGTCAATCCATGGCAGATTATGTTTCCTGTTCCCCTTACAGTACAAGGTTGACTCCCTGTACAATTTTCGACCTGCCAGTCAAGACGTCAGTGCATGAAATTTCTGTAATTATGAACAACTTCTTGTGTCTTTTCCACCTTCTGCACTTTTCACAGAATTTGAGGTACTGTGAATTTAGTGCAGCACAGTTTCCAATAAATATTGATATCCTCAGATGAACAGGACAATTAAACATCATCGACTGTAGTGTTGACCTTTCACCTCAGCAGCCTCCTCTTCTTTAACTATTATTTCTCTCTCTCTCTCTCTCTCTCTCTCTCTCTCTCTCTCTCTCTCTCTCTCTCTCTCTCTCTCTCTCTGCATGCTGGGAGTGTTTGGTGCATGCTGGGAATTGTTTGAGTGAAAGAGTGCGTGTGTTGTGGAGAGTTAGATATTCACAACTTTCTTTCGGTTTTCTATTTCTTGGTGGCATTTTTTGTTTTTCTTCTGTGCATGATTAAGGTTATTATTTTTGTTGTGGTAGAATTAAGTATTTTGTTTTTTGCATCGAAATTACCCTGATTTTGGCGGGGATGGCAGCCCGAATGGGGATGCCGTCCCTGTCACTTCGGCACGGCTTTAGGTGTGTTACTGAAGCTACTGTCACGGTGGAGGAGTTTCTGGTCGCCGTAGGAGAGAAGGTAGGCTATGAGAATGTTGCTTATGCATCCCGGATGAATAAAGCGGTGGTGGTATTTCTTAAAGAAGAGTGTCTGGTTGATCGTATGGTTGAGCATGGTGGTATTTCTTAAAGAAGAGTGTCTTGTTGATCGTATGGTTAAAGAAGAGTGTCTTGTAGATCGTATGGTTGAGCATGGTGTACTTCTTAAAGAAGAGTGTCTTGTTGATCGTATGATTGAGCATGGTGTATAAAGAAGAGTGTGTACTTCTTAAAGAAGAGTGTCTTGTAGATTGTATGGTTGAGCATGGTGTACTTCTTAAAGAAGAGTGTCTTGTTGATCGTATGGTTGAGCATGGTGTACTTCTTAAAGAAGAGTGTCTTGTAGATCGTATGGTTGAGCATGGTGTACTTCTTAAAGAAGAGTGTCTTGTTGATCGTATGGTTGAGCATGGCGTACTTCTTAAAGAAGAGTGTCTTGTTGATCGTATGGTTGAGCATGGTGTACTTCTTAAAGAAGAGTGTCTTGTTGATCGTATGGTTGAGCATGGTGTACTTCTTAAAGAAGAGTGTCTTGTTGATCGTATGGTTGAGCATGGTGTACTTCTTAAAGAAGAGTGTCTTGTTGATCGTATGGTTGAGCATGGTGTACTTCTTAAAGAAGAGATGTCTTGTAGATCGTATGGTTGAGCATGGCATACTTCTTAAAGAAGAGCGTCTTGTAGATCATATGGTTGAGCATGGTGTACTTCTTAAAGAAGAGTGTCTTGTAGATCGTATGGTTGAGCATGGTGTACATGGTTCTTAAAGAAGAGTGTCTTGTAGATGGTATGGTTGAGCATGGTGTACTTCTTAAAGAAGAGTGTCTTGTTGGTCGTATGGTTGAGCATGGTGTACTTCTTAAAGAAGAGATGTCTTGTAGATCGTATGGTTGAGCATGGTGTACTTCTTAAAGAAGAGATGTCTTGTTGATCGTATGGTTGAGCATGGTGTACTTCTTAAAGAAGAGTGTCTGGTTGATCGTATGGTTGAGCACGGTGTACTTCTTAAAGGAATGTTTATTCAAGTTACGCCGCTTTTTTCTCCGTCAACAAGGGTAACGATTTCAAATGTACCGCTGTTTATTCCAAATGAGCTATTGGAGCGCGAGTTATTGCGCTTTGGGAAGTTCGCCAGTTCAATTAAGGTTGTCCCGTTGGGTTGCAAACACCCGACGATGAAACAGGTTATGTCATTTCGGCGACAGGTGTTTATGTTTTTGGACTCACTGGAGCAGACTTTTTACTGTGTCCCAGGTTGGTCGGGATGATTGAACTGATCACTGATTGGTTCTCAACGTTGGGAGAGGTTTTCTCTTCCCAACTGTATATATTTGGGCCAAAGTACAGGTTCAGTCAAAAGGGTGTGTTGCTTAATTTTGTGTTAGGGGCAGCAAAATTAGAGATATGGAAGACCCGAAAGAACAGTAGTCGGGGACAGGGGTCTGTGGATGTGGTGGGAATGCTGGAGGGAATGTTGGCAGCGAGACTAAGGGTTGAGTTTGCCAATTATAAACTTGTCAACAATATTGATCTGTTTTTGAGTATATGGGGTATTTAGAGGCTGTTGTGTTTAGTTACTGTGGAGGAGGAATTGGAGTTGTGTTTTTAATTGATGTGTAACTGTGGTTTTGAGTATTTATTGTGTGGTGGGCCCCCAGACCCAATAAAGATTATTTAAATCTCTCTCTCTCTCTCTCTCTCTCGCTCTTCCCCCCTCTGTCTCTCTCTCTGAGCTTCTGACTTGATTGGCATGGACAGTTTTTTAGCCACTATTCTGAGGGCAATCACTCAGACACAGTCAATGCTCACGGCTTCACAGATTAGAACTGTTGCTGCATGCACGCACACACTGTGAATTGATTGTGAGTGTTAGTAGTGATTGACAAGAACATTGGCTGGGTAAAGGAAAAAGTTTTAACGGGGAGTTGATCCTGTTTGGTGCTTTAGGGTTGGCCCCTCCCCGAAACTGGCCCGTGCAGACTCAGGGTAAATAAATCATAGGTAACATGCTGTGAAAAAAAGAAACAACGAAAGCTAATCTTAATTATAAACTAGGTGGTTCAAATGCTGATTTGCTGACAGCCGTGGTGTATTAGACCTTGTACCACAGGTATGACAAAACATGTATTTTTACTGCTCTAATTACGTGGCCAATATGTTCTGGATACAGCCCTTAGCAGTTGTATATTTGCCACCCCCTCGAGCCTTATTGCTTAAATAACCAACAAATGATATGTCTCGAAGCCCTGGAGACACACTGTAGACTGGAGAGAGAGAAAGTGAGGAAAAATGATAAGGATAAAGAAAGACAAAAAGACAAAAAGCTGTATAGCCTTCAAGACCCTTGAACAGATGAATGGCGTGTGACTTCAGAGATTGTGTAAAACCAGCCATAACGGAGAGTACTAGCGCATGTTTGCAATATTATAAAGCTGACAGACATACAACACAATGGCAGTAGTCACTCTCTATAGTGCAGCTTCAGACTGATGTTCTTCGCGGTCCTACACACGCAGCAAAATAATGCTTCAGCAACAGGATTTGAATGTTTAGTGAACTTTAGTATATAATGTTTCTTGGCCGGTGGTTAGGCTATTAGCTGACCAAAATTAGGCTACATGAAAAGTGCAATAGTGTTAATATAACCGTGTATTAGTGAGGGTTTTCAGTGAATTTATGCACATCTGCAAATCCTGCAGTGCAAGAAAATTATCAGCAACAAATGAGTGATCAAATTAAGATCCTATATCTGTACATAAAACACTTCCGTGCAGAACTGATGAACTGATGAAACTAGCTGAAATGCACCACTGTAAAAACTCAAATAGATTTAAAGGACCAACAATTCCATCCTACCCCACGAACATGACTTTAAAGTGAGCTAAAAGCCTCTTCTTTAACCACTCTCTCCCTCGCTCTCTCTCTCTCCCTCTCTCTCCCTTGATGTGCTAGCAATTATCTTCCCCCTTCCTTGCTCTCTCTCTCTTTCCTATTCTCTTTGAGCCCCATCATAGCACCGGGTGGAACAGAAGTGTCATCTCAGTAGATTCATCTGGCCAGGGAGAGAGTGTCTCACACTGATGTTATTTGCCAAGCTAGCACATCGCAGCAGCTTAGGACGGTAGTAAGTGCCTGATAAGACACCACTGCACAGCAAACCTCAGCGATAACGCACACCACGAATAGTAACACACACCACGGCACTGTCTCCCTCCCCACCAGGAGCTCAGCACGCTGCAGCTGGATGTCACCGCAGGGACACCTTTCTTTGTACTCTGAACAGAAACTAGGTGAGCGAACAAAATGCCTCCTCAAGACAGGTTTCTTGAACAATGTGATCACGAGGGATGGAATTGGACGGGGAAAGAAGTGGAACGCACTGGAGTTCTTTGTCTAACAGATGGTAAGAAAATGTTTTAGAATAAAACTGTCCAAAACATAATTATTTCAGTGAGGAAGCCCATTATAAGACAGGTCTGGCACTCCCAAAATATCCTCTTTCAAATTGTAACGATCGTTGTTGGAAATATTGGACCAAGGTGCAGCGTGGAAGGCATTCATTGTGTTTATTAATGTGAACCAGCAACAAAACAATAAAGAGTAACAAAAACGAATGTGCAGTTCTGTAGTGCAAAAAGGCTACAATATAAAAACAAGATCCCACACACAACAGGCGGGAAAAGGCTGCCTAAATATGATCCCCAGTCAGAGACAATGATGGACAGCTGTACTAGGCCAACCTAGAAGCGAAAAACTAGAATGCCCACCCAAGTCACACCCTGACCTAACCAAATAGAGAAATAAAAGGATCTCTAAGGTCAGGGCTTGACACAAATGATATGGTCTTGAGTAAAAAGATGCGTGGTTAAAGATAAGTTTGTTCACTCATCACTTCATTGTGGATGAAATTACATGCATACAGATGTAGGATCTTAATTTGAGCCAGTTTGATCATTCAGGAAAATAATCCTGCAGCAAAAGAACATTATTATAATTAATGACCATTTTTGTAGGGGTTGATACATAATATTCCATTTAGCAGACACTTTTATCCAAAGAGACTTTACAGTCATGCGTGCATACAGTTTGCGTATGGATGGTTCCTGGAATAAACCCACTCGCCTGGCATTGCAAGTACCATGCTCTACCAACTGAGCTACAAAAGACCACATCAACGCTGACATTTCAATCTGGAGATTACAAACTTCAGAAGCCTTTTTAAACCTCAAATATACTACACATTTTAATTGTTCTGCATTACAGGAACATTCTCCTACTACAGCGGGGTGATCAAATAAAGATCCTACACCTGTAGGTTCGTCTTGGGAGGGAAGCGCTAAGAATAATGCAAGCGAATGAACAAGTGCTTGTTTATTCAGAGAGCAGTGGACAGCTTTATACAATCCACAGAGAGTACTATAGCACTCCCACTTTGCAACCGATGGAACACCCATCACTTGCACAGAGTGCCGAGAGGAAGGACGCAGCTGCTTGCTGCTAGCAATCCACTCTGATATATAACCCTGGCTCCAATCATGGTGTCCTCTCAAACATGGACATAGGCCTACTGAATAATAACATCAGATTCTAACTCAATTTGTGGAAGAATTAGGATATGTTGTATTCATGAATTTCGTCCAGATGAAAATGAACGTTCCTCAAAGCCCCATTTTGGTGAATGAGGTGACCCTTGACCTGTTCCTTAGTGAGTACGGAGCAGCAACAACAACACTTGAACTTTCAGCAACAATGTCCAGATGGTTACTCTAATCTCCTTTTCTAAAGTCATGGTGTTCTAGTTACCATGACGCCACCCTTTGAACGGTCCAACACCAAGCCAGCTATGACATCCTCTTCCTCTATGGCAATGGGTTGGTTGTATAATCTGGGCAAAGTAATTGGACACCATGGCGAATGGAATTTGATTGGTTGATGCACTGGGCTCCAATCCTATAACGGTTCAAGCAGCCAAACAGTGAGTGCACATCCCAAGCAAGCGCTGGTCAAGAGAGTAGGATTAAACATCCTTATAATCCAGACTACGAGGAAAATACACTTTTTAAATGGATCATCCCTGGCTAATAATCCAGGACAATGAGTCTGACTGTGTGGGTATTGCACATAATGAATTATTGTCAACTGAATCTGATTGTGTGCAGTATCTACATTGATGACATAGTCAGAGGCCTTTTATGTTTGGTGGTGGGGGGGGGGGGACATTTTGTGGTCATGTAGTTTTTACAAATAGCAGGGTCAACTTTTCACATGGTGTGTTTTTGTGCTTTCAACTCATACACATACATTACATACTGAAAATTAATTGAGTCCTCCAAAATCAGCGGATGTCTGTTTGACTTCTTAGCTGATCAGTGTGGAATCATTTTGAGCATTTCACTGAGATATCTAAAACCTATAAACGGATGTATTGCTGAATAAACAAACTGCATTGATCTGTTTAGATGGTTGAGGGCAAGACACTAAAACCTTAAACCCATTCAGAAATTGTTTCCAGCAAAACATTGCTGAAATCAAACCAAGGTATGATGAAGAACCTTGGTCCAACCTTCATCCAAGGCTTGAAAGAAAGTCCTTCATCATTCGTACGTCGTTCTTCAAAAGCACTGAATTAAAGATGAGATTGGCTGTAATGGCCTCTATCATACTGCTAACCAAAGCAATATACAATTTTCACTAGCATCTATATTTACTGCCACATCAATTTAACCAACTTGGTTTTGTAGGGCTAGCCTTTTCCACTCTCTACCACTCTCTACCTCTCCTTCTACCAAACCAGCCAGAGGAAAACATAACACTTTCTGAATTCCCTCTCCTCTCCTCTCCTCCATTCAACCAGTGATCTATAAATCTTATTTCATCACGGCCATGATGAATCATCTTTCTTTATTTACCATACTGACAAAGGCTATGCACCACCTGTTCCAGAGGGCCCGTTCACCCCTTCCACCATAGATTGAAGAGGACCAAATCTATATTTCTCTCTTATTATTTCACTGGTACGCCATGTGATTTTGCATTGGCTAGATAGAAAACAAGAAAAGGAGACGGAGACACAGATCGAAAGAGAAAAGAGAGTAAATAACAAGACCAGTTCAGAAGAAAACATAAGAAGGAATCATATCCCCTGAAGAGGAATTCTCCACTTGATCAATGGCTGGCTGTTTGCAATTATTGCACTATTCATGAAGGGAGTGTTGGGGTGGTTCGCTGTGTCTCCATGGTGACTGATGGAGCTGTCCTGGGCTAGGGGACTACTTTACGCCTGCCAGGCCTGACTACAGAAGAGATATCACTCCATTTGTCATATCCCATTCACGCGCCCCTCCCTTATTCACCCAGCTGGCAACTCACTCTGGCACCTACTCTCTCTGTCTCTCTCTCGCACGCTCTCTCACTCCTCCATCTTCCTCTATCGTTCTATCCATCTTTGTCTCTGACGCTCTCTGCCTTTCTCAGTTGATCTTTTACTTCTCTCTGTTTCTCTCTGTCTATTTCACTCTCTCTATATATATATTCCTCCTTTTCTCTCTAGCTTTATCAAATAAAATCAAATAAAAAGGGGATGAATACAACAGGTGAAATGCTTTCTTACAAGCCCTTAACCAACAATGCAGTTCAATTTAAGGAAATATTTACTAGTTAAATAAAAAGTAACACAAAAAAATTACAACAATGGGGCTATATACAGGGGGTACCGGTACCGAGTCAATGAGCAGGGGGTACAGGTTACTCAATGTCATTTCTACATGTACTGTACAGTAGGTAGGGAGGGGTAAGTCGGGGGGTCAGAGAACAGTCTATGACTTGGGTGGGCCTTTCTCTGACACCACCTAGAATATAGGCCTTGGAGGGCAGGAAGCTTTGCCCCAGTGAAGTACTACCCTCTGTAGCGCCTTACGGTCAGATGCCGAGCAGTTGCTATACCAGGCGGAGATGCAACCGGTCAAGATGCTCTCGATGGTGCAGCTGTAGAGCCTTTTGAGGATCTGGGGACCTATGCCAAATCTTTTCAGTCTCCTGAGGGGGGAAAGGTGTTGTCGTGCCCTCTTCATGACTGTCTTGGTTTGTTTGGCCCATGATATTTTGTTGGTGATGTGGACACAAAGGAACTTACAACTCTAGGCCCACTCCACTACAGCCTTGTCGATGTTAATGGGGGCCTGTTCAGCCCCCCTTTTACTGTAGTCCACGATCAGCTCCTTTGTCTTGCTCACGTTGTTGCCTACCCTTACCACCTGGGGGCAGCCCGTCCAGGATCCAGTTGCAGAGGGAGGTAGTCAATGAACAGCATTCTCGCATAGGTGTTCCTTTTGTCCAGGTGGGAAAGTGCAGTGTGGAGTGCGATTGAGATTGTGTCATCTGTGGATCTGTTGGTGCAGTATGCAAATTGGAGTGGGTCTAGGGTTTCCGTGATGATGGTGTTGATGTGAGTCATGACCAGCCTTTCAAAGCACTTCATGGCTACCGACTTGAGTGCTACAGGGCAGTAGTCATTTAGGCAGGTTACCTTCGCTTCCTTGGGCATGCACGTCCTGATAATCCTTCTGGCCCTGCGGTCTTGTGAATGTGGACCTGTTTAAAGCTCTTACTCACATCAGCCACGGAGAGCGTGATCACACAGTCGTCCAGAACAGCAGGTGCTCTCATGCATGCTTCCGTGTTCCTTGCCTCAAAGAGAGCATAAAAGGCATTTAGCTCGTCTGGTAGGCTCTCTTCACTGGGCATCTCGCGGCTGGGTTTCCCTTTGTAGTCCGTAATAGTTTTCAAGCCTTGCCACATCCGACGAGTGTCAGAGCCGGTGTAGTATTGATGCTTTACATGTTTGATGGTTCGTCTGAAGGCATAGCAGGATTTCTTATAAGCGTCCGGATTAGTGTCCCGCTCCTTGAAAGCGGCAGCTCTAGCCTTTAGCTCGGTGCATATGTTGCCTGCCTGGCTTCTGGTTGGGAAATGTACACACGGTCAATGTGGGGACAACGTCGCTGATGCCCTTATTGATGAATCTGGGGACTGAGGTGGTATACTCCTCAATGCCATTGGATGAACTCCGGAACATATTCCAGTCTTTGCTAGGAAAACAGTCCTTTAGCGTAGCATCCACATGATCTGACCACTTCCGTATTGAGCGAGTCACTGGTATTTCCTTCTTTAGTTTTTGCTTGTAAGCAGGAATCAGGAGGATAGAATTGTGGTCAGATTTGCCAAATGTAGGGCGATGGAGAGCTTTGCATGGGTCTCTGTGTGTGGAGTAAAGGTGGTCGAGACTTTTTTTCCCTCTGGTTGCACATGTGACATGCTGTTTTAGTTTGCCTGCATTAAAGTTCCCGGCCAGTAGGAGAGCCACTTCTGGATTAGCATGTTCTTGTTTGCTTTTGGCCTTATACAGCTTATTGAGTGTGGTCTTGGTGCCAACATCAGTTTTTGGTGGTAAATAGACAGCTACGAATACTATAGATGAAAACTCCCTTGGTAGATAGTGTGGTCTACAGCTTATCATGAGGTACTCTACCTCAGATGAGCAATACCTCGAGACTTCTTTAATATTAGACATCGCGCACTAGCTGTTATTTAAACAATAAGGCCCGAGGGGGTGTGGTATATGGCCAATATACCACAGCTAAGGGCTGTTCTTAGACAGGACGCAACGCGGAGTGCCTGGACACAGCCCTTAGCCGTGGTATATTAGCAATATGGCAGAAACCCTCGAGGTGCCTTATTGCTATTATAAACTGTTTACCAATGGAGGTAGAGCAGTAAATATAAGTGTCAGCCAATCAGCATTCACAACTCAGACCACCCAGTTTAATATGACAAATAGACACCCCCAACCCTCATCTTACCAGATGTAGCTGTTCTGTCCTGCCGATGCACGGAAACCCAGCAAGCTCTATATTATCCGTGTTGTCGTTCAGCCATGACTCGGTGATATTACAGTTTTTAATCAAAGATTAGAACATTGGCCTCCTGGAGACTCTGGGTTCGCGCCCAGGCTCTGTCGCAGCCGGCCGGGACTGGGAGGTCCGTGGGGCGACGCACAATTGGCCTAGTGTCGTCCGAGTTAGGGAGAGTTTTGCCGGTAGGGATATCCTTGTCTCATTGCGCACCAGCGACTCCTGTGGCGGGCACAGTGCACGCCAACCAAGGTCACCAGGTGCACAGTGTTTCCTCTGAAACATTGGTGCGGCTGGCTTCCGGGTTGGATGCGCGCTGTGTTAAAAAGCAGTGCGGCTTGGTTGGGTTGTGTTTCGGAGGACGCATGGCTTTCGACCCTTGTCTTTCCTGAGCCCGTACGGGAGTTGTAGCGATGAGACAAGATAGTAATTACTAACAATTGGATACCACGAAATTGGGGAGAGAAAAAGGGGTAAAAAAAAAAGTAACACAAAAAACAAGATTAGAACATACAGCTATCTCCCTCTCCAAATTCACACAGGAATGTGCCTTTGTTTCAAAGACATTTTCCCAAAACTCTGGATACTGGAACAATATTTCTAAATTAGAACGTGGGAAACGGTCAGAGGCAATCTAATGAATAATAATGTCATTTTGGTTGTTATTTTGTGATATCAAAATGCTATAAAGGAAATACTTGTTACGAATAACTATGAGTGGTGGATGGAATCAGGCGCAGAGAGCAGGGTTCTGTCGTTTATCAAATTTATTACACCGGTGCAACCGAAAATGATCACGCCAACACACAGGGCGTATAATAGGTTGCCAGTCCAAAACAACAGGACAAAAAAGACCAGAGAATAAAGATAAGAAAACAAATCACACCATCAAACACAGAGTAACAAAAAACAAGCCCGCACAAAATACCCAGCTAACAAGTAACAAGTTGCCATATTGTGTCAGTCCGCTAGAGACCTGTTTCTAATGGAATAAGTGTTTATGTTTATCCTGTGTTGCCATTTAGTTAGCTAGTGAATAAATAATTAAACCAATTTGTGTATTACTGAATCATAAGTAAGGCTGAGATTTTTGCAGATGCAGGAGGTTGCAACTGTTCAGAATGATGATATGATACAAGGTTATGATTAATAAGTTTACTGTTTATGGATGTGATAGGCAAAGACCTTTCGAGTTTAATTTGGAAGATGGTGACTCTTTAAAGAACCGTGGTGCCCCAAATGCTAATGAGTTCATTGTTACATGATTCATTTAATTGGGTAACAAATAAACATAGTTAGTTGATTAGAAAAATAACAGTCATCAGATTAATGAAAGTAAAATCACAACATACAGTATCCTTCACGTTGGATTCATGAAAGAAAAAAAATCTTTGTCCAGTTTGAGGTGAGTAATCGCTGTTCTGATATGCAGAAGCTTTTTTCGGTCATAAGAGATGGTAGCAGCAACATTATGTACAAAATAAGTTACAAACAATGTGAAGAAACACAAAATAGCACAGTTGGTTCAAAGACCATAAAACGACACCCATCCCCTCCGGCGGTATTATCTCTCTCTTCCTTTATTCTCCTCTGTACTGTATCTACTCATTCTATCTCTTTGTCTGATTGCTTTCTTTTTTGCTTACACAGAGAGCTTTGGTGTAGTGATAATTGCTTCAGCCCCATCACCCCTTCCATCTCTGTTCATTTGGGGTTGATCCACCTTGTCAATAGACTGGTGGTTAGGGCCAGTAATGCAAATACTGAGTGTCCCTTAAATCTCCATTAAAAGCCTCAGCCTCAGAGGACAACTGAATCGTCTTGTCAATGTATATCTATCAGTAGTCTAAGTGGTGGTGGTCACTGAGGATCCTAGGGATGCTTTTGTCCTCCATGCCTCCCACACCTGCTACACATTAGAACTCCCAAATGCACCCGACATGTTCTCATAAATGTCAATGTCATCAGCATCAGTATCATTCAGGGGTGGGAAAAGTACCCAATTGTCATACTTGAGAAAAAGTAAAGATACCGTAAAAGAAAATGACTCAAGTAAAAGTGAAAGTCACCCAGTAAAATACCACTTAAGTAAAAGTCTAAAAGTATTTGGTTTTAAATATACTTAAGTACTGTATCAAAAGTTAAAGTTAAAGTATTATTCATTTCAAAGTCCTTATATTAACCAAACCAGACAGCACAATGATCTTGTTATTTTCTTTAATTTAATGGATAGCTGGGGCACACTCCACGCTCAGATATAATTTACAAAGAAAGCATTTGTGTTTAGTGAGTCCTGCAGATCAGAGGCAGTAAGGATAATCAGGCATGTTCTCTTGATAAGTGTGTGAATTTAACCATTTTCCTGTCCTGCTAAGCATTGAAAATGTAACGAGTAATTTTGGGTATCAGGGAAAATGTATGGAGTAAAAAGTACATTATTTTCTTTAGTAATGTAGTGAAGTAAAAGTTTTTTTTTTATTGAAAATATAAGTAATTAAGTAAAGTACAGATACCCTCAAAAAACTACTTAATTAGTACTTGAAATACATTTTACTTAAGTACTTTACACCACTGGTATTATTGTCATTGGCAGTGTTGTCATCAGGATTATCATCAGGATTGTCATCATCATGATTGGCAGTGTTGTCTTCAGGATTGTCATCATCATCATTGGCAGTGTTGTCATCAGGATTATCATCAGGATTGTTATCATCATGATTGGCAGTGTTGTCATCAGGATTGTCATCATCATCATTGGCAGTGTTGTCATCAGGATTATCATCAGGATTGTCATCATCATGATTGGCAGTGTTGTCATCAGGATTGTCATCATCATCATTGGCAGTGTTGTCACAATGATTGTTATCAACAAAACTCATGTTGTTCTCCTCGCTCTGTTTCCATCTTCCTCCATCAACTCCCAACCTTTACCAGAACATGCTAAAACTCACATAGAATCCTTTATTTCCCTAGTTGAGGAAATAGAGGATGACGAAAGATGGTATAATATGACCATATAAATGTCTGTGATACAAAGTATAATATGAAAATATAAGACTATGTGATACACAGTATAATATGACAATATAATACATAATTAAGTACCTTTACAGCAGGCAGGTGGTAGCCGTGGGTGCTGTGCCGGGGAATGGTCTGATCTAGCATTAGCATAATAAAGATCTGTCGTTACATTGGAGGCAGAGAGTTTACACAGGTTTCACGGAGAAGCTTTAGTGCCTGCCAACCCTCTTCGGGTGAGCTGGCAACAATAGCAACTTATAAGTCCTTATGGTCCTTCTGTGGCTCAGTTGGTAGAGCATGGCGCTTGTAACGCCAGGGTAGTGGGTTCGATTCCCGGGACCACCCATACGTAGAATGTATGCACACATGACTGTAAGTCGCTTTGGATAAAAGCGTCAGCTAAATGGCATATATTATTATTATATATTATATAAGGCAAATACTGCACTGCAATCCATCTCCTCGGAGTGCACACAGATAGACAGACAGACAGACAGACAGACGGACAGACAGACAGACAGACAGACGCACACACGCACACAAACACTGACAGCAATAACTTTTTAATTGAACACATACCAACAAAGACATTACCATCATAGCTCATATCCATATCCACAGCAGTGCCCTACTTACCAACACTTTCCCCAACGTGTTTCGCAAAATACTTAATGGTGGCTTACAAGCAGGTGAGGAGCAGTCATTGGCAGGAACAGAGTTAGGCAGAAGGCAGAAGCCAAAATCTTTGATGTTTGGCAACATCTCATACAAGCTCACAAAACACAAGGTAGCAAGGGGGGGCAAATGGAGTAAAATGGCTGTAAATAAGAAGACCTTTCTCTGTGAGAAGCATGGGGGATGGAAGCACGGCAGAGAGAGTGATGGATAAGGACAGCTACTGCCCCAGTGGGATAGAGGGGTGGTAGTAAAGGGGTAGGTTGGCTAGCCAAGCCCTCATGGCTTGACTGGTCTATCAGCTATTCTGGAGGCCCAGGGGGTGCCTACAGCCTGACGCATCTCTGCTGTGTGTGTGTGTGTGTGTGTGAGTGTGTGTGTGTGTGTGTGTGTGTGTGTGTGTGTGTGTGTGTGTGTGTGTGTGTGTGTGTGTGTGTGTGTGTGTGTGTGTGTGTGTGTGTGTGTGTGTGTGTGTGTGTGTGTGTGTGTGTCTGCTAGTCCGTGTGTCCGCGTATGTGAGTGCATCTCAGTGGGTTATCAGACTGGGCTGAGATGAGGTGGGTCTCTCTGCAGCTGAATCTCTGATAATCTATCTTTCCACAGGAGACAAGTAGCAGAGAGGAGGGCTTGGGTCACTTAGTGGACAAATGGATTCCTCTCTGGGTGTGTACTCTGCTCTGCTCACTGTGTGTGGGTGGATGTGATGGGGCGCTGTGTGTCTGTGTGGGTGTATGCGTATACAATATGTTGTAAGGACCCGTAGCCGCTGTGCTGTGTGTGTGAAAGTGCATTGAGTAAATATAGGGATGTCATCGAGCGTGACCTCCAACACCGACATCCAAACGTCTCTATATTGAGAGTGAGAGCACAGGTCAAGATCTCTAGGACTAGGAACGAAGAAAAGGAAGACGAGCAGGAAGGAAAAAGAGGCGGAAGAGGAGACAAGAAGGGGAGTATGGGGTCTTCATGGGGTTTCTGGTTGCCATGGTTGCGTGGTGAGAGCATCGGTTGTGGGGCTGGCGTTACTGGACCCGTGGGAGGGAGGCAGCTGGCTGTTAGACACACCACCAGATGGAGCAGTCCTGGCTAGGGGTTCCAGGAACACACACAGGCCTTCTCCCCCGTCTACATGTGTCATATCAACCCTGTCAACACACACATCACACACTAGGATGGATGTCTGGAGAGGTCTGTGGCTGGCAGCAGGCAAGCAGCTGTCTATAGAGGGGATTGGGTCTCATAACAGTATGCGGAGCTCAGAGGACCATACTGTAGTCAATACTGGAGTTAAAGCTGGATGGAGGCTGTCTGATCAGTAAGGCTAAGGAAAACAGGCTTTCATTGGTACCCTTCCTGGTCTGTTGTACCGACAGTAGTCTGTACAGGTGCAGAGAGGTTATAAATATGACAGAGTGTAAAATTATAGTTTGTGTTAACAGCACAAACAGGTCTATTATCACAATTTCAAGACTCCACAAAGCATTTGTTTCGTCCTTTGAGCTAAAAAACCTTTGACAGCTGCCAAACAGGTTTCTGGAGTGTTACGGTCTATAACTGCGCAATAATCTTTGTAGACGCACTAGAACACAACACACACGTAATCTAAGGGTTGTCTACGATGGGCTTTGGCATTGTCTGACAGTAATACGGGTAGAGATGTCTCAGCGGTCTCTGAGATGTTGTTTCAAGTTCCACCCCCAGATGTTGAACTTCAGTGACCTGTGGTCTCAGTCTTCCCAAGATAAGTCTAAACATAGCTCAGGTAGGAGACAGAGAGCTATGTCTCTTAATACTGTCTGCTAAAAGCAGTGGTATGCTGTCTGTCTAGGTAGAATATGACTTGAGTGTGGAATATGGGTTACGCATGATTTGGAGCTATATTCTAAAGTCTGAAATGTGTTGGGTAGAGTGAAAAATAGTGCTGGAACTTGGAGATGCATAGGGCGGTAGATCATTGAGGGCCCAAAAACATGCACAAAAGCATTCACACCAGCCAAACCTCTCATATGTCTTTCCAACTCAGTGGCCCTCCGTTACCTCTCGGCTGAAGGGAATTTGCCCTTTTACTCTGACCTTCACTCTGATCACCATCTGTTCCACACGCACGCACATCACACACAGTTCATGTCCTGTTTCCTGGGAAGCGTTTGCTGTCCGGTGACACGTTCTCAAGAGAGTCGAACGGTTGGAGGAGGGGTGGTGTTCTATAAATGATCCAGGCCCTCGTTAAAAAGTCACGGCCGCACTCCATGATCAATGCAACCAGAGCCCCGGTTCAAGGACAAGGCCAGGTCAACGCGCATCACCGGACAGAAAGAAATTGCCACGGGCTGGTCTCTGGTTTCGGAGCTGGAATTTAAACAGTAGCGAAATCACCATACAGGTCACTGAACTGTGAGGGGAGAGAAGGCCAAACAAATTGCTACAAGAGAAATGAAAGCACACCCAAGCACAACAAAACACCAAGCCATTTTCACATCAGCATTTCTTTCCTCAACAACCCGGCCCATTGATTTCCACATTAAGTGGACCTTTACACTAACATTGTTCCCAGTCAGTGCTCAGAGGGGCATGCAGACACCACAGATGCATGCCTAATCACCTGCGGTAAAATGAAACGCCCTGCAGCAAGAGCTCAGGATTACAATGGCCAATGAACTTCGGCCATAGAGAAATAAGCTTCATACCGGACTCAGAGACAAAAATGGTCTCCACGAGTTCATCTGCCTCTGGGGAAGTAGATAAAGGGCCTCATTGCCAAAATCCTGAATGATCTCTTTAAAGGTACTAAAGGAACAATGTAGTCTGCGGTCTTCCTTTCTTTGTAGAGAGAGGGAGTCAGCCGCAGTTTCTATTCCAGGAGCACAGAGTACATACAGTACATGGTGGGTGTTGAACTATTCACCAGGGGCCGTCCTATGGGGTGTGGCCTAAAGCATGACCCTGATTGATAGGAACACGGGCCCTGATTCAGTGCTCTGCGTTCAGTGCACTGCGTGCATTGCTCTGCGATCAGTGATCTAAATGTCTGTTGTGCATCATGTCTTATGTCTTGAGTTTTTGCTAGTGGGCGTGTGGTGGGTGTCTGCATATGTGCGTGTGCATATATTTACACAAAATGATTGTATTTCTTTGCATGTAGGTCAGGCAGAGAGGCAGTTTGGATGGAAGTGAGTGTATTTCTGTGAGTTTATTTTCTGTGATTTTTATATTTCCGTATGAGTCACTGTGTGTACAGGTACTGTGTCTATGTGCACGTGTTTGTGTCTCAGTGTGCAGGAACGTACACGTCTCTTCCCCTATCTCAACGTCTCAGTGTGGACGTGTTTGTGTCTCAGTGTGGACGTGTTTGTGTCTCAGTGTGCCGGAACGTACACGTCTCTTCCCCTATCTCAACGTCTCAGTGTGGACGTGTTTGTGTCTCAGTGTGGACGTGTTTGTGTCTCAGTGTGGCGTGTTTGTGTCTCAGTGTGCCGGAACACACGTCTCTCCCCTATCTCAACGTCTCAGTGTTTGTGTCTCAGTGTGGACGTGTTTGTGTCTCAGTGTGCAGGAACGTACACGTCTCTCCCCCTATCTCAACGTCTCAGTGTGGACGTGTTTGTGTCTCAGTGTGGAACGTGTCTCTCCCCTATCTCAACGTCTCAGTGTGGACGTGTTTGTGTCTCAGTGTGCAGGAACGTACACGTCTCTCCCCTATCTCAACGTCTCAGTGTGGACGTGTTTGTGTCTCAGTGTGGACGTGTTTGTGTCTCAGTGTGCAGGAACGTACACGTCTCTCCCCCTATCTCAACGTCTCAGTGTGGACGTGTTTGTGTCTCAGTGTGCAGGAACGTACACGTCTCTCCCCTATCTCAACGTCTCAGTGTGTACGTGTTTGTGTCTCAGTGTGCAGGAAACGTCTCTCCCCCTATCTCAACATCTCAGTGTGGACGTGTTTGTGTCTCAGTGTGCAGGAACGTACACGTCTCTCCCTATCTCAATCTCAACGTGTTTGTGTCTCAGTGTGGACGTGTTTGTGTCTCACGTGTTTGTGTCTCAGCATCGTGTTTGTGTCTCAACGTGTTTGTGTCTCAGTGTGCGGAACGTACACGTCTCTCCCCCTATCTCAACGTCTCAGTGTGGACGTGTTTGTGTCTCAGTGTGCAGGAACGTACACATCTCTCCCCCTATCTCAACGTCTCAGTGTGGACGTGTTTGTGTCTCAGTGTGCCGGAACGTACACGTCTCTCCCCCTATCTCAACGTCTCAGTGTGTACGTGTTTGTGTCTCAGTGTGCAGGAACGTACACGTCTCTCCCCTATCTCAACGTCTCAGTGTGGACGTGTTTGTGTCTCAGTGTGCAGGAACGTACACGTCTCTCCCCTATCTCAACGTCTCAGTGTGGACGTGTTTGTGTCTCAGTGTGCCGGAACGTGCACGTCTCTCCCCTATCTCAACGTCTCAGTGTACGTGTTTGTGTCTCGTGTGGACGTGTTTGTGTCTCAGTGTGCAGGAACGTACACGTCTCTCCCCCTATCTCAACGTCTCAGTGTGGACGTGTTTGTGTCTCAGTGTGCAGGAACGTACACGTCTCTCCTATCCTATCTCAACGTCTCAGTGTGGACGTGTTTGTGTCTCAGTGTGCAGGAACGTACACGTCTCTCCCCTATCTCAACGTCTCAGTGTGGACGTGTTTGTGTCTCAGTGTGCAGGAAGGAACGTACCGTCTCTCCCCTATCTCAACGTCTCAGTGTGGACGTGTTTGTGTCTCAGTGTGCAGGGACGTGTTTATCTCAACGTCTCAGTGTGGACGTGTTTGTGTCTCAGTGTGCAGGAACGTACACGTCTCTCCCCCTATCTCAACGTCTCAGTGTGGACGTGTTTGTGTCTCAGTGTGGACGTGTTTGTGTCTCAGTGTGCAGGAACGTACACGTCTCTCCCCCCTATCTCAACATCTCAGTGTGGACGTGTTTGTGTCTCAGTGTGCAGGAACGTACACATCTCTCCCCCTATCTCAACGTCTCAGTGTGTACGTGTTTGTGTCTCAGTGTGCAGGAACGTACACGTCTCTCCCCCTATCTCAACATCTCAGTGTGGACGTGTTTGTGTCTCAGTGTGCAGGAACGTACACGTCTCTCCCCTATCTCAACGTCTCAGTGTGGACGTGTTTGTGTCTCAGTGTGCAGGAACGTACACGTCTCTCCCCTATCTCAACGTCTCAGTGTGGACGTGTTTGTGTCTCAGTGTGCAGGAACGTACACGTCTCTCCCCTATCTCAACGTCTCGTGTTTGTGTCTGTGGACGTGTTTGTGTCTCAGTGTGCAGGAACGTACACGTCTCTCCCCCTATCTCAACGTCTCAGTGTGGACGTGTTTGTGTCTCACGTGTTTGTGTCTCAGTGTGCAGGAACGTACACGTCTCTCCCCTATCTCAACGTCTCAGTGTGGACGTGTTTGTGTCTCAGTGTGTACACGTCTCTCCCCCTATCTCAACGTCTCAGTGTTGTTTGTGTCTCAGTGTGCAGGAACGTACACGTCTCTCCCCCTATCTCAACGTCTCAGTGTGACGTGTTTGTGTTTGTGTCTCCCCTATCTCAACGTCTCAGTGTGGACGTGTTTGTGTCTCAGTGTGACGTGGAACTCACACGTCTCTCCCCTATCTCAACGTCTCAGTGTCAACACGTGTTTGTGTCTAGTGTGTGGGTTTGTGTTTGTGTCTCAGTGTGCAGGAACGTGCACGTCTCTCTCCCCCTATCTCAACGTCTCAGTGTGGACGTGTTTGTGTCTCAGTGTGCAGGACGTACACGTCTCTCCCCTATCTCACGTCTCAGTGTGGACGTGTTTGTGTCTCAGTGTGCAGGAACGTACACGTCTCTCCCCCTATCTCAACGTCTCAGTGTGGACGTGTTTGTGTCTCAGTGTGCAGGAACGTACACGTCTCTCCCCCTATCTCAACGTCTCAGTGTGGACGTGTTTGTGTCTCAGTGTGGACGTGTTTGTGTCTCAGTGTGCAGGAACGTACACGTCTCTCCCCCTATCTCAACGTCTCAGTGTGGACGTGTTTGTGTCTCAGTGTGTCTCAGTGTGAACGTACACGTCTCTCCCCTATCTCAACGTCTCAGTGGACGTGTTTGTGTCTCAGTGTGCAGGAACGTACACGTCTCTCCCCTATCCCGTCTATCTCAACGTTTGTGTCTCAGTGTGGACGTGTTTGTGTCTCAGTGTGCAGGAACGTACACGTCTCTCCCCCCTATCTCAACGTCTCAGTGTGGACGTGTTTGTGTCTCAGTGTGCCGGAACGTACACGTCTCTCCCCCTATCTCAACGTCTCAGTGGACGTGTTTGTGTCTCAGTGTGCAGGAACGTACACATCTCTCCCCCTATCTCAACGTCTCAGTGTGGACGTGTTTGTGTCTCAGTGTGCCGGAACGTACACGTCTCTTCCCCTATCTCAACATCTCAGTGTGGACGTGTTTGTGTATCAGTGTGCAGGAACGTACACGTCTCTCCCCTATCTCAACGTCTCAGTGTGGACGTGTTTGTGTCTCAGTGTGCAGGAACGTACATCTCTCCCCCTATCTCAACGTCTCAGTGTGGACGTGTTTGTGTCTCAGTGTGCAGGAACGTACACGTCTCTCCCCCTATCTCAACGTCTCAGTGTGGACGTGTTTGTGTCTCAGTGTGCGGAACGTACACGTCTCTCCCCTATCTCAACGTCTCAGTGTGGACGTGTTTGTGTCTCAGTGTGCCGGAACGTACACGTCTCTCCCCTATCTCAACGTCTCAGTGTGGACGTGTTTGTGTCTCAGTGTGCGGAACGTACACGTCTCTCCCCTATCTCAACGTCTCAGTGTGGACGTGTTTGTGTCTCAGTGTGCAGGAACGTACACGTCTCTCCCCTATCTCAACGGACGTGTTTGTGTCTCAGTGTGCAGGAACGTACACGTCTCTCCCCCTATCTCAACGTCTCAGTGTGGACGTGTTTGTGTCTCAGTGTGCAGGAACGTACACATCTCTCCCCTATCTCAACGTCTCAGTGTGGACGTGTTTGTGTCTCACGTGTTTGTGTCTCAGTGTGCAGGAACGTACACGTCTCTCCCCCTATCTCAACGTCTCAGTGTGGACGTGTTTGTGTCTCAGTGTGCCGGAACGTACACGTCTCTCCCCCTATCTCAACGTCTCAGTGTGGACGTGTTTGTGTCTCAGTGTGGAACGTGTTATCTCAACGTCTCAGTGTGGACGTGTTTGTGTCTCAGTGTGCAGGAACGTACACGTCTCTCCCCCTATCTCAACGTCTCAGTGTGGACGTGTTTGTGTCTCAGTGTGCCGGAACGTACACGTCTCTCCCCTATCTCAACGTCTCAGTGTGGACGTGTTTGTGTCTCAGTGTGCCGGAACGTACACGTCTCTCCCCTATCTCAACGTCTCAGTGTGGACGTGTTTGTGTCTCAGTGTGCAGGAACGTACACGTCTCTCCCCTATCTCAACGTCTCAGTGTGGACGTGTTTGTGTCTCACGTGTTTGTGTCTCAGGAACGTACACGTCTCTCCCCCTATCTCAACGTCTCAGTGTGGACGTGTTTGTGTCTCAGTGTGCAGGAACGTACACATCTCTCCCCCTATCTCAACGTCTCAGTGTGGACGTGTTTGTGTCTCAGTGTGTGGACGTCTCTCCCCTATCTCAACGTCTCAGTGTGGACGTGTTTGTGTCTCAGTGTGGACGTGTTTGTGTCTCAGTGTGCAGGAACGTACACGTCTCTCCCCCTATCTCAACGTCTCAGTGTGGACGTGTTTGTGTCTCAGTGTGCAGGAACGTACACGTCTCTCCCCCTATCTCAACGTCTCAGTGTGGACGTGTTTGTGTCTCAGTGTGCCGGAACGTACACGTCTCTCCCCTATCTCAACGTCTCAGTGTGGACGTGTTTGTGTCTCAGTGTGCAGGAACGTACACGTCTCTCCCCCTATCTCAACGTCTCAGTGTGGACGTGTTTGTGTCTCAGTGTGCAGGAACGTACACATCTCTCCCCTATCTCAACGTCTCAGTGTGGACGTGTTTGTGTCTCAGTGTGCAGGGTACACGTCTCCCCTATCTCAACGTCTCAGTGGACGTGTTTGTGTCTCAGTGTGCAGGAACGCATCACGTCTCTCCCCTATCTCAACGTCTCAGTGTGGACGTGTTTTGTCTCAGTGTGCCGGAACGTACACGTCTCTCTCCCCTATCTCAACGTCTCAGTGGACGTGTTTGTGTCTCAGTGTGCAGGAACGTACACGTCTCTCCCCTATCTCAACGTCTCAGTGTGGACGTGTTTGTGTCTCAGTGTGCAGGAACGTACACATCTCTCCCCCTATCTCAACATCTCAGTGTGGACGTGTTTGTGTCTCAGTGTGCCGGAACGTACACGTCTCTTCCCCCTATCTCAACGTCTCAGTGTGGACGTGTTTGTGTCTCAGTGTGCCGGAACGTACACGTCTCTCCCCTATCTCAACGTCTCAGTGTGGACGTGTTTGTGTCTCAGTGTGCCGGAACGTACACGTCTCTCCCCTATCTCAACGTCTCAACGTGTTTGTGTCTCAGTGTGGACGTGTTTGTGTCTCACGTGTTTGTGTCTCAGTGTGGACGTGTTTGTGTCTCAGTGTGCCGGAACGACCCGTCTCTCCCCTATCTCAACGTCTCAGTGTACGTGTTTGTGTCTCAGTGTGCCGGAACGTACACGTCTCTCCCCCTATCTCAACGTCTCAGTGTGGACGTGTTTGTGTCTCAGTGTGCAGGAACGTACACGTCTCTCCCCCTATCTCAACGTCTCAGTGTGGACGTGTTTGTGTCTCACGTGTTTGTGCAGTGTGCCGGAACGTACACGTCTCTCCCCTATCTCAACGTCTCAGTGTGGACGTGTTTGTGTCTCAGTGTGCAGGAACGTACACATCTCTCCCCTATCTCAACGTCTCAGTGGACGTGTTTGTGTCTCAGTGTGCAGGAACGTACACGTCTCTCCCCCTATCTCAACGTCTCAGTGTGGACGACGTGTTTGTGTCTCAGTGTGCAGGAACGTACACGTCTCTCCCCTATCTCAACGTCTCAGTGTGGACGTGTTTGTGTCTCAGTGTGTGGACGTGTTTGTGCAGTGAACGTACACGTCTCTTCCCCTATCTCAACGTCTCAGTGTGGACGTGTTTGTGTCTCAGTGTGCCGGAACGTACACGTCTCTCCCCTATCTCAACGTCTCAGTGTGGACGTGTTTGTGTCTCAGTGTGCCGGAACGTACACGTCTCTCCCCTATCTCAACAGTGTGGACGTGTTTGTGTCTCAGTGTGGACGTGTTTGTGTCTCAGTGTGCAGGAACGTACACGTCTCTCCCCCTATCTCAACGTCTCAGTGTGGACGTGTTTGTGTCTCAGTGTGCAGGAACGTACACGTCTCTCCCCTATCTCAACGTCTCAGTGTGGACGTGTTTGTGTCTCACGTGTTTGTGTCTCAGTGTGCAGGAACGTACACGTCTCTCCCCCTATCTCAACGTCTCAGTGTGGACGTGTTTGTGTCTCAGTGTGCAGGAACGTACACGTCTCTCCCCCTATCTCAACGTGTTTGTGTCTCAGTGTGGACGTGTTTGTGTCTCAGTGTGACGTGTTTGTGGAACGTACACATCTCTCCCCTATCTCAACGTCTCAGTGTGCACGTGTTTGTGTCTCAGTGTGCAGGAACGTACACGTCTCTCCCCCTATCTCAACGTCTCAGTGTGGACGTGTTTGTGTCTCAGTGTGCAGGAACGTACACATCTCTCCCCCTATCTCAACGTCTCAGTGTGGACGTGTTTGTGTCTCAGTGTGCAGGAACGTACACGTCTCTTCCCCTATCTCAACGTCTCAGTGTGGACGTGTTTGTGTCTCAGTGTGCAGGAACGTACACGTCTCTCCCCCTATCTCAACGTCTCAGTGTGTACGTGTTTGTGTCTCAGTGTGCCGGAACGTACACGTCTCTCCCCCTATCTCAACGTCTCAGTGTGGACGTGTTTGTGTCTCAGTGTGGACGTGTTTGTGTCTCAGTGTGCAGGAACGTACACGTCTCTCCCCCTATCTCAACGTCTCAGTGTGGACGTGTTTGTGTCTCACGTGTTTGTGTCTCAGTGTGCGGAACGTACACGTCTCTCCCCCTATCTCAACGTCTCAGTGTGTACGTGTTTGTGTCTCAGTGTGCCGGAACGTGCACGTCTCTCCCCTATCTCAACGTCTCAGTGTGGACGTGTTTGTGTCTCAGTGTGCAGGAACGTGTCTCTCCCCTATCTCAACGTCTCAGTGTGGACGTGTTTGTGTCTCAGTGTGCAGGAACGTACACATCTCTCCCCCTATCTCAACGTCTCAGTGTGGACGTGTTTGTGTCTCAGTGTGCGGAACGTACACGTCTCTCCCCTATCTCAACGTCTCAGTGGACGTGTTTGTGTCTCAGTGTGCAGGAACGTACACATCTCTCCCCCTATCTCAACGTCTCAGTGTGGACGTGTTTGTGTCTCAGTGTGCCGGAACGTACACGTCTCTCTCCTATCTCAACGTCTCAGTGTGGACGTGTTTGTGTCTCAGTGTCAACGTCTCTCCCCTATCTCAACGTCTCAGTGTGGACGTGTTTGTGTCTCAGTGTGCAGGAACGTACACATCTCTCCCCCTATCTCAACGTCTCAGTGTGGACGTGTTTGTGTCTCAGTGTGCCGGAACGTACACGTCTCTCCCCTATCTCAACGTCTCAGTGTGGACGTGTTTGTGTCTCAGTGTGCCGGAACGTACACATCTCTCCCCTATCTCAACGTCTCAGTGTGGACGTGTTTGTGTCTCAGTGTGCAGGAACGTACACGTCTCTCCCCCTATCTCAACGTCTCAACGTGTTTGTGTCTCAGTGTGGACGTGTTTGTGTCTCAGTGTGTCTCAGTGTGTACGTGTTTGTGTCTCAGTGTGCCGGAACGTACACGTCTCTCCCCTATCTCAACGTCTCAGTGTGGACGTGTTTGTGTCTCAGTGTGCCGGAACGTGTCTCTCCCCTATCTCAACGTCTCAGTGTGTACGTGTTTGTGTCTCAGTGTGCCGGAACGTACACGTCTCTCCCCTATCTCAACGTCTCAGTGTGGACGTGTTTGTGTCTCAGTGTGGACGTGTTTGTGTCTCACGTGTTTGTGTCTCAGTGTGCCGGAACGTACACGTCTCTCCCCTATCTCAACGTCTCAGTGTGGACGTGTTTGTGTCTCAGTGTGCCGGAACGTACACGTCTCTCCCCTATCTCAACGTCTCAGTGGACGTGTTTGTGTCTCAGTGTGCAGGAACGTACACGTCTCTCCCCTATCTCAACGTCTCAGTGTGGACGTGTTTGTGTCTCAGTGTGGACGTGTTTGTGTCTCAGTGTGCAGGAACGTACACGTCTCTCCCCCTATCTCAACATCTCAGTGTGGACGTGTTTGTGTCTCAGTGTGCAGGAACGTACACGTCTCTCCCCCTATCTCAACGTCTCAGTGTGGACGTGTTTGTGTCTCAGTGTGGACGTGTTTGTGTCTCAGTGTGCCGGAACGTACACGTCTCTCCCCTATCTCAACGTCTCAGTGTGGACGTGTTTGTGTCTCAGTGTGCAGGAACGTACACGTCTCTCCCCCTATCTCAACGTCTCAGTGTGGACGTGTTTGTGTCTCAGTGTGCAGGAACGTACACATCTCTCCCCCTATCTCAACGTCTCAGTGTGGACGTGTTTGTGTCTCAGTGTGGACGTGTTTGTGTCTCAGTGTGCAGGAACGTACACCTCTCTTCCCCTATCTCAACGTCTCAGTGTGGACGTGTTTGTGTCTCAGTGTGCAGGAACGTACACATCTCTCCCCCTATCTCAACGTCTCAGTGTGGACGTGTTTGTGTCTCAGTGTGCCGGAACGTACACGTCTCTCCCCCTATCTCAACGTCTCAGTGTGGACGTGTTTGTGTCTCAGTGTGCAGGAACGTACACGTCTCTCCCCCCTATCTCAACGTCTCAGTGTGGACGTGTTTGTGTCTCAGTGTGCCGGAACGTACACGTCTCTCCCCCCTATCTCAACGTCTCAGTGTGGACGTGTTTGTGTCTCAGTGTGGACGTGTTTGTGTCTCAGTGTGCCGGAACGTACACGTCTCTCCCCCCTATCTCAACGTCTCAGTGTGGACGTGTTTGTGTCTCAGTGTGCAGGAACGTACACGTCTCTCCACCTATCTCAACGTCTCAGTGTGGACGTGTTTGTGTCTCATTGTGTGCGGAACGTACACGTCTCTCCCCCTATCTCAACGTCTCAGTGTGGACGTGTTTGTGTCTCAGTGTGTGCAGGAACGTACACGTCTCTCCCCCTATCTCAACGTCTCAGTGTGGACGTGTTTGTGTCTCAGTGTGCAGGAACGTACACGTCTCTCCCCTATCTCAACGTCTCAGTGTGGACGTGTTTGTGTCTCAGTGTGCAGGAACGTACACGTCTCTCCCCCTATCTCAACGTCTCAACGTGTTTGTGTCTCAGTGTGCAGGAACGGTCTCTCCCCCTATCTCAACGTCTCAGTGTGGACGTGTTTGTGTCTCAGTGTGCAGGAACGTACACGTCTCTCCCCCTATCTCAACGTCTCAGTGTGGACGTGTTTGTGTCTCAGTGTGTACACGTCTCTCCCCCTATCTCAACGTCTCAGTGTGGACGTGTTTGTGTCTCAGTGTGCAGGAACGTACACGTCTCTCCCCCTATCTCAACGTCTCAGTGTGGACGTGTTTGTGTCTCAGTGTGCAGGAACGTACACGTCTCTCCCCTATCTCAACGTCTCAGTGTGGACGTGTTTGTGTCTCATTGTGGACGTGTTTGTGTCTCAGTGTGCCGGAACGTACACATCTCTCCCCTATCTCAACGTCTCAGTGTGGACGTGTTTGTGTCTCAGTGTGCCGGAACGTACACGTCTCTTCCCCTATCTCAACATCTCAGTGTGGACGTGTTTGTGTATCAGTGTGCAGGAACGTACACGTCTCTCCCCCTATCTCAACGTCTCAGTGGACGTGTTTGTGTCTCAGTGTGCAGGAATGTACACATCTCTCCCCCTATCTCAACGTCTCAGTGTGGACGTGTTTGTGTCTCAGTGTGCAGGAACGTACACGTCTCTCCCCCTATCTCAACGTCTCAGTGGACGTGTTTGTGTCTCAGTGTGCCAGAACGTACACGTCTCTCCCCCTATCTCAACGTCTCAGTGTGGACGTGTTTTTGCCTCAGTGTGCCGGAACGTACACGTCTCTCCCCTATCTCAACGTCTCAGTGGACGTGTTTGTGTCTCAGTGTGCAGGAACGTATACGTCTCTCCCCTATCTCAACGTCTCAGTGTGGACGTGTTTGTGTCTCAGTGTGCAGGAACGTACACATCTCTCCCCTATCTCAACATCTCAGTGTGGACGTGTTTGTGTCTCAGTGTGCCGGAACGTACACGTCTCTTCCCCCTATCTCAACGTCTCAGTGTGGACGTGTTTGTGTCTCAGTGTGCCGGAACGTACACGTCTCTCCCCCCTATCTCAACGTCTCAGTGTGGACGTGTTTGTGTCTCAGTGTGCCAGAACGTACACGTCTCTCCCCTATCTCAACGTCTCAGTGTGTACGTGTTTGTGTCTCAGTGTGGACGTGTTTGTGTCTCAGTGTGTACGTGTTTGTGTCTCAGTGTGTACGTGTTTGTGTCTCAGTGTGCCGGAACGTACCCGTCTCTCCCCTATCTCAACGTCTCAGTGTGGACGTGTTTGTGTCTCAGTGTGCCGGAACGTACACGTCTCTCCCCTATCTCAACGTCTCAGTGTGTACGTGTTTGTGTCTCAGTGTGCCGGAACGTACACGTCTCTCCCCTATCTCAACGTCTCAGTGTGGACGTGTTTGTGTCTCAGTGTGGACGTGTTTGTGTCTCAGTGTGTTTGTGTCTCAGTGTGCCGGAACGTACACGTCTCTCCCCTATCTCAACGTCTCAGTGTGTACGTGTTTGTGTCTCAGTGTGCCGGAACGTACACGTCTCTCCCCCTATCTCAACGTCTCAGTGGACGTGTTTGTGTCTCAGTGTGCCGGAACGTACACGTCTCTCCCCCTATCTCAACGTCTCAGTGTGGACGTGTTTGTGTCTCAGTGTGGACGTGTTTGTGTCTCAGTGTGCAGGAACGTAAACGTCTCTCCCCTATCTCAACATCTCAGTGTGGACGTGTTTGTGTCTCAGTGTGTACGTGTTTGTGTCTCAGTGTGTACGTGTTTGTGTCTCAGTGTGCCGGAACGTACACGTCTCTCCCCCTATCTCAACATCTCAGTGTGGACGTGTTTGTGTCTCAGTGTGGACGTGTTTGTGTCTCAGTGTGCAGGAACGTAAACGTCTCTCCCCTATCTCAACATCTCAGTGTGGACGTGTTTGTGTCTCAGTGTGCAGGAACGTACACGTCTCTCCCCTATCTCAACATCTCAGTGTGGACGTGTTTGTGTCTCAGTGTGCAGGAACGTACACATCTCTCCCCTATCTCAACGTCTCAGTGTGGACGTGTTTGTGTCTCAGTGTGGACGTGTTTGTGTCTCACGTGTTTGTGTCTCAGTGTGAGGAACGTACACGTCTCTTCCCCTATCTCAACATCTCAGTGTGGACGTGTTTGTGTCTCAGTGTGCAGGAACGTACACATCTCTCCCCTATCTCAACATCTCAGTGTGGACGTGTTTGTGTCTCAGTGTGCCGGAACGCGTACACATCTCTCCCCTATCTCAACGTCTCAGTGTGGACGTGTTTGTGTCTCAGTGTGCCGGAACGTACACGTCTCTCCCCTATCTCAACGTCTCAGTGTGGACGTGTTTGTGTCTCAGTGTGCCGGAACGTACACGTCTCTCCCCTATCTCAACATCTCAGTGTGGACGTGTTTGTGTCTCAGTGTGGACGTGTTTGTGTCTCAGTGTGCCGGAACGTGCACGTCTCTCCCCCTATCTCAACGTCTCAGTGTGGACGTGTTTGTGTCTCACGTGTTTGTGTCTCAGTGGAACGTGTTTGTGTCTCACGTACCCGTCTCTCCCCTATCTCAACGTCTCAGTGTGGACGTGTTTGTGTCTCAGTGTGCCGGAACGTACACGTCTCTCCCCCTATCTCAACGTCTCAGTGTGTACGTGTTTGTGTCTCAGTGTGCGGAACGTACACGTCTCTCCCCCTATCTCAACGTCTCAGTGGACGTGTTTGTGTCTCAGTGTGCCGGAACGTACACGTCTCTCCCCTATCTCAACGTCTCAGTGTGGACGTGTTTGTGTCTCAGTGTGTACGTGTTTGTGTCTCAGTGTGTACGTGTTTGTGTCTCAGTGTGCGGAACGTACACGTCTCTCCCCCTATCTCAACATCTCAGTGTGGACGTGTTTGTGTCTCAGTGTGGACGTGTTTGTGTCTCAGTGTGCAGGAACGTAAACGTCTCTCCCCCTATCTCAACATCTCAGTGTGGACGTGTTTGTGTCTCAGTGTGCAGGAACGTACACGTCTCTCCCCCTATCTCAACATCTCAGTGTGGACGTGTTTGTGTCTCAGTGTGCAGGAACGTACACATCTCTCCCCTATCTCAATCTCAACGTGTTTGTGTCTCAGTGTGGACGTGTTTGTGTCTCAGTGTGTGTTTGTGTCTCAGTGTGCAGGAACGTACACGTCTCTCCCCTATCTCAACATCTCAGTGTGGACGTGTTTGTGTCTCAGTGTGCAGGAACGTACACATCTCTCCCCCTATCTCAACGTCTCAGTGTGGACGTGTTTGTGTCTCAGTGTGCCGGAACGTACACACGTCTCCCCCTATCTCAACGTCTCAGTGTGGACGTGTTTGTGTCTCAGTGTGCAGGAACGTACACGTCTCTCCCCCTATCTCAACATCTCAGTGTGGACGTGTTTGTGTCTCAGTGTGCGTGTTTGTGTCTCAGTGTGCCGGAACGTACACGTCTCTCCCCTATCTCAACGTCTCACGTGTTTGTGTCTCAGTGTGGACGTGTTTGTGTCTCAGTGTGCAGGAACGTACACGTCTCTCCCCTATCTCAACGTCTCAGTGTGGACGTGTTTGTGTCTCAGTGTGCAGGAACGTACACGTCTCTCCCCTATCTCAACGTCTCAGTGTGGACGTGTTTGTGTCTCAGTGTGCAGGAACGTACACGTCTCTCCCCCTATCTCAACGTCTCAGTGGACGTGTTTGTGTCTCAGTGTGCAGGAACGTACACGTCTCTCCCCCTATCTCAACGTCTCAGTGTGGACGTGTTTGTGTCTCAGTGTGCAGGAACGTACACGTCTCTCCCCCTATCTCAACGTCTCAGTGTGGACGTGTTTGTGTCTCAGTGTGCAGGAACGTACACATCTCTCCCCCTATCTCAACGTCTCAGTGTGGACGTGTTTTTTGTCTCAGTGTGCCGGAACGTACACGTCTCTCCTCCTATCTCAACGTCTCAGTGGACGTGTTTGTGTCTCAGTGTGCAGGAACGTACACGTCTCTCCCCTATCTCAACGTCTCAGTGTGGACGTGTTTGTGTCTCAGTGTGCAGGAACGTACACATCTCTCCCCTATCTCAACATCTCAGTGTGGACGTGTTTGTGTCTCAGTGTGCCGGAACGTACACGTCTCTTCCCCCTATCTCAACGTCTCAGTGTGGACGTGTTTGTGTCTCAGTGTGCCGGAACGTACACGTCTCTCCCCTATCTCAACGTCTCAGTGTGGACGTGTTTGTGTCTCAGTGTGCCAGGAACGTACACGTCTCTCCCCTATCTCAACAGTGTGTACGTGTTTGTGTCTCAGTGTGGACGTGTTTGTGTCTCATGCGTGTTTGTGCACGTGTTTGTGTCTCAACGTACACGTCTCTCCCCTATCTCAACGTCTCAGTGTGGACGTGTTTGTGTCTCAGTGTGCCGGAACGTACACGTCTGTCCCCCTATCTCAACGTCTCAGTGTGTACGTGTTTGTGTCTCAGTGTGCCGGAACGTACACGTCTCTCCCCCTATCTCAACGTCTCAGTGTGGACGTGTTTGTGTCTCAGTGTGTACGTGTTTGTGTCTCACGTGTTTGTGTCTCAGTGTGCCGGAACGTACACGTCTCTCCCCTATCTCAACATCTCAACGTGTTTGTGTCTCAGTGTGGACGTGTTTGTGTCTCAGTGTGCAGGAACGTAAACGTCTCTCCCCCTATCTCAACATCTCAGTGTGGACGTGTTTGTGTCTCAGTGTGCAGGAACGTACACGTCTCTCCCCCTATCTCAACATCTCAGTGTGGACGTGTTTGTGTCTCAGTGTGCAGGAACGTACACATCTCTCCCCCTATCTCAACATCTCAGTGTGGACGTGTTTGTGTCTCAGTGTGCAGGAACGTACACGTCTTTCCCCCTATCTCAACATCTCAGTGTGGACGTGTTTGTGTCTCAGTGTGCAGGAACGTACACGTCTCTCCCCCTATCTCAACATCTCAGTGTGGACGTGTTTGTGTCTCAGTGTGCCGGAACGTACACGTCTCTTCCCCCTATCTCAACGTCTCAGTGTGGACGTGTTTGTGTCTCAGTGTGCCGGAACGTACACGTCTCTCCCCCTATCTCAACGTCTCAGTGTGGACGTGTTTGTGTCTCAGTGTGCCGGAACGTACACGTCTCTCCCCTATCTCAACGTCTCAGTGTGGACGTGTTTGTGTCTCAGTGTGCAGGAACGTACACGTCTCTCCCCCTATCTCAACATCTCAGTGTGGACGTGTTTGTGTCTCAGTGTGGACGTGTTTGTGTCTCAGTGTGCCGGAACGTGCACATCTCTCCCCCTATCTCAACGTCTCAGTGTGGACGTGTTTGTGTCTCAGTGTGGACGTGTTTGTGTCTCAGTGTGCCGGAACGTACACATCTCTCCCCCCTATCTCAACATCTCAGTGTGGACGTGTTTGTGTCTCAGTGTGCAGGAACGTACACGTCTCTCCCCCTATCTCAATGTCTCAGTGGACGTGTTTGTGTCTCAGTGTGCAGGAACGTACACGTCTCTCCCCCTATCTCAACGTCTCAGTGGACGTGTTTGTGTCTCAGTGTGCAGGAACGTACACATCTCTCCCCCTATCTCAACGTCTCAGTGTGGACGTGTTTGTGTCTCAGTGTGCAGGAACGTACACGTCTCTCCCCCTATCTCAACGTCTCAGTGTGGACGTGTTTTTTGCCTCAGTGTGCCGGAACGTACACGTCTCTCCTCCTATCTCAACGTCTCAGTGGACGTGTTTGTGTCTCAGTGTGCAGGAACGTACACGTCTCTCCCCCTATCTCAACGTCTCAGTGTGGACGTGTTTGTGTCTCAGTGTGCAGGAACGTACACGTCTCTCCCCTATCTCAACGTCTCAGTGTGGACGTGTTTGTGTCTCAGTGTGCAGGAACGTACACATCTCTCCCCTATCTCAACATCTCAGTGTGTACGTGTTTGTGTCTCAGTGTGCCGGAACGTACACGTCTCTCCCCCTATCTCAACGTCTCAGTGTGGACGTGTTTGTGTCTCAGTGTGGACGTGTTTTGTGTCTCAGTGTGTACGTGTTTGTGTCTCAGTGTGTACGTGTTTGTGTCTCAGTGTGCCGGAACGTACCCGTCTCTCCCCTATCTCAACGTCTCAGTGTGTACGTGTTTGTGTCTCAGTGTGCCGGAACGTACACTCTCTCCCCTATCTCAACGTCTCAGTGTGGACGTGTTTGTGTCTCAGTGTGTACGTGTTTGTGTCTCAGTGTGTACGTGTTTGTGTCTCAGTGTGCCGGAACGTACACGTCTCTCCCCCTATCTCACATCTCAGTGTGGACGTGTTTGTGTCTCAGTGTGGACGTGTTTGTGTCTCAGTGTGCAGGAACGTACACGTCTCTCCCCCTATCTCAACATCTCAGTGTGGACGTGTTTGTGTCTCAGTGTGCAGGAACGTACACGTCTCTTCCCCTATCTCAACATCTCAGTGTGGACGTGTTTGTGTCTCAGTGTGCAGGAACGTACACGTCTCTCCCCCCTATCTCAACGTCTCAGTGTGTACGTGTTTGTGTCTCAGTGTGCAGGAACGTACACGTCTCTTCCCCTATCTCAACATCTCAGTGGACGTGTTTGTGTCTCAGTGTGCAGGAACGTACACCTCTCTCCCCCTATCTCAACGTCTCAGTGGACGTGTTTGTGTCTCAGTGTGCCGGAACGTACACATCTCTCCCCCTATCTCAACGTCTCAGTGTGGACGTGTTTGTGTCTCAGTGTGCCGGAATGTACACCTCTCTCCCCCTATCTCAACGTCTCAGTGTGGACGTGTTTGTGTCTCAGTGTGCCAGAACGTACACGTCTCTCCCCTATCTCAACATCTCAGTGTGGACGTCTTTGTGTCTCAGTGTGCCGGAACGTACACGTCTCTCCCCTATCTCAACGTCTCAGTGTGTACGTGTTTGTGTCTCAGTGTGGACGTGTTTGTGTCTCACGTGTTTGTGTCTCAGTGTGTACGTGTTTGTGTCTCAGTGTGCCGGAACGTACACGTCTCTCCCCTATCTCAACGTCTCAGTGTGGACGTGTTTGTGTCTCAGTGTGCCGGAACGTACACGTCTCTCCCCTATCTCAACGTCTCAGTGTGGACGTGTTTGTGTCTCAGTGTGTACGTGTTTGTGTCTCAGTGTGTACGTGTTTGTGTCTCAGTGTGCCGGAACGTACACGTCTCTCCCCCTATCTCAACGTCTCAACGTGTTTGTGTCTCAGTGTGTACGTGTTTGTGTCTCAGTGTGTACGTGTTTGTGTCTCAGTGTGTGCGTGTTTGTGTCTCAGTGTGCCGGAACGTTTGTGTCTCTCCCCTATCTCAACGTCTCAGTGTGGACGTGTTTGTGTCTCAGTGTGTACGTGTTTGTGTCTCAGTGTGTACGTGTTTGTGTCTCAGTGTGCCGGAACGTACACATCTCTCCCCAATCTCAACGTCTCAGTGTGTACGTGTTTGTGTCTCAGTGTGGACGTGTTTGTGTCTCAGTGTGTACGTGTTTGTGTCTCAGTGTGTACGTGTTTGTGTCTCAGTGTGCCGGAACGTACCCGTCTCTCCCCTATCTCAACATCTCAGTGTGGACGTGTTTGTGTCTCAGTGTGCCGGAACGTACACGTCTCTCCCCCTATCTCAACGTCTCAGTGTGTACGTGTTTGTGTCTCAGTGTGCCGGAACGTACACGTCTCTCCCCCTATCTCAACGTCTCAGTGTGGACGTGTTTGTGTCTCAGTGTGTACGTGTTTGTGTCTCAGTGTGTACGTGTTTGTGTCTCAGTGTGCCGGAACGTACACGTCTCTCCCCCCTATCTCAACATCTCAGTGTGGACGTGTTTGTGTCTCAGTGTGGACGTGTTTGTGTCTCAGTGTGCAGGAACGTACACGTCTCTCCCCCTATCTCAACATCTCAGTGTGGACGTGTTTGTGTCTCAGTGTGCAGGAACGTACACGTCTCTCCCCCTATCTCAACATCTCAGTGTGGACGTGTTTGTGTCTCAGTGTGCAGGAACGTACACATCTCTCCCCCTATCTCAACGTCTCAGTGTGTACGTGTTTGTGTCTCAGTGTGCAGGAACGTACACGTCTCTTCCCCTATCTCAACATCTCAGTGTGGACGTGTTTGTGTCTCAGTGTGCAGGAACGTACACATCTCTCCCCTATCTCAACATCTCAGTGTGGACGTGTTTGTGTCTCAGTGTGCCGGAACGTACACGTCTCTTCCCCCTATCTCAACGTCTCAGTGTGGACGTGTTTGTGTCTCAGTGTGCCGGAACGTACACGTCTCTCCCCCTATCTCAACGTCTCAGTGTGGACGTGTTTGTGTCTCAGTGTGCCGGAACGTACACGTCTCTCCCCCTATCTCAACGTCTCAGTGTGGACGTGTTTGTGTCTCAGTGTGCAGGAACGTACACGTCTCTCCCCCTATCTCAACGTCTCAGTGTGGACGTGTTTGTGTCTCAGTGTGGACGTGTTTGTGTCTCAGTGTGCCGGAACGTACACGTCTCTCCCCCCTATCTCAACGTCTCAGTGTGGACGTGTTTGTGTCTCAGTGTGGACGTGTTTGTGTCTCAGTGTGCAGGAACGTAAACCTCTCTTCCCCTATCTCAACGTCTCAGTGTGGACGTGTTTGTGTCTCAGTGTGCAGGAACGTACACCTCTCTTCCCCTATCTCAACGTCTCAGTGGACGTGTTTGTGTCTCAGTGTGCAGGAACGTACACCTCTCTCCCCCTATCTCAACGTCTCAGTGGACGTGTTTGTGTCTCAGTGTGCAGGAACGTACACCTCTCTCCCCCTATCTCAACGTCTCAGTGTGGACGTGTTTGTGTCTCAGTGTGCCGGAACGTACACCTCTCTCCCCCTATCTCAACGTCTCAGTGTGGACGTGTTTTTGTCTCAGTGTGCCGGAACGTACACGTCTCTCCTCCTATCTCAACGTCTCAGTGGACGTGTTTGTGTCTCAGTGTGCAGGAACGTACACGTCTCTCCCCCTATCTCAACGTCTCAGTGTGGACGTGTTTGTGTCTCAGTGTGCAGGAACGTACACGTCTCTCCCCTATCTCAACGTCTCAGTGTGGACGTGTTTGTGTCTCAGTGTGCAGGAACGTACACATCTCTCCCCCTATCTCAACATCTCAGTGTGTACGTGTTTGTGTCTCGGTGTGCCGGAACGTACACGTCTCTCCCCTATCTCAACGTCTCAGTGTGGACGTGTTTGTGTCTCAGTGTGCCAGAACGTACACGTCTCTCCCCCTATCTCAACGTCTCAGTGTGTACGTGTTTGTGTCTCAGTGTGGACGTGTTTGTGTCTCAGTGTGTACGTGTTTGTGTCTCAGTGTGTACGTGTTTGTGTCTCAGTGTGCCGGAACGTACCCGTCTCTCCCCTATCTCAACGCCTCAGTGTGTACGTGTTTGTGTCTCAGTGTGCCGGAACGTACACCTCTCTCCCCTATCTCAACGTCTCAGTGTGGACGTGTTTGTGTCTCAGTGTGTACGTGTTTGTGTCTCAGTGTGTACGTGTTTGTGTCTCAGTGTGCCGGAACGTGCACGTCTCTCCCCCTATCTCAACGTCTCAGTGTGGACGTGTTTGTGTCTCAGTGTGGACGTGTTTGTGTCTCAGTGTGCAGGAACGTACACGTCTCTCCCCCTATCTCAACGTCTCAGTGGACGTGTTTGTGTCTCAGTGTGCCGGAACGTACACGTCTCTTCCCCTATCTCAACATCTCAGTGTGGACGTGTTTGTGTCTCAGTGTGCAGGAACGTACACATCTCTCCCCCTATCTCAACGTCTCAGTGTGTACGTGTTTGTGTCTCAGTGTGCAGGAACGTACACGTCTCTTCCCCTATCTCAACATCTCAGTGTGGACGTGTTTGTGTCTCAGTGTGCAGGAACGTACACATCTCTCCCCCTATCTCAACGTCTCAGTGTGGACGTGTTTGTGTCTCAGTGTGCAGGAACGTACACGTCTCTCCCCCTATCTCAACATCTCAGTGTGGACGTGTTTGTGTCTCAGTGTGCAGGAACGTACACGTCTCTTCCCCTATCTCAACGTCTCAGTGTGGACGTGTTTGTGTCTCAGTGTGCCAGAACGTACACGTCTCTCCCCTATCTCAACATCTCAGTGTGGACGTCTTTGTGTCTCAGTGTGCCGGAACGTACACGTCTCTCCCCCTATCTCAACGTCTCAGTGTGTACGTGTTTGTGTCTCAGTGTGGACGTGTTTGTGTCTCAGTGTGTACGTGTTTGTGTCTCAGTGTGTACGTGTTTGTGTCTCAGTGTGCCGGAACGTACACGTCTCTCCCCTATCTCAACGTCTCAGTGTGGACGTGTTTGTGTCTCAGTGTGCCGGAACGTACACGTCTCTCCCCCTATCTCAACGTCTCAGTGTGGACGTGTTTGTGTCTCAGTGTGTACGTGTTTGTGTCTCAGTGTGTACGTGTTTGTGTCTCAGTGTGCCGGAACGTACACGTCTCTCCCCCTATCTCAACGTCTCAGTGTGTACGTGTTTGTGTCTCAGTGTGGACGTGTTTGTGTCTCAGTGTGTACGTGTTTGTGTCTCAGTGTGTACGTGTTTGTGTCTCAGTGTGTACGTGTTTGTGTCTCAGTGTGCCGGAACGTACACGTCTCTCCCCTATCTCAACGTCTCAGTGTGGACGTGTTTGTGTCTCAGTGTGTACGTGTTTGTGTCTCAGTGTGTACGTGTTTGTGTCTCAGTGTGCCGGAACGTACACATCTCTCCCCCAATCTCAACGTCTCAGTGTGTACGTGTTTGTGTCTCAGTGTGGACGTGTTTGTGTCTCAGTGTGTACGTGTTTGTGTCTCAGTGTGTACGTGTTTGTGTCTCAGTGTGCCGGAACGTACCCGTCTCTCCCCTATCTCAACGTCTCAGTGTGGACGTGTTTGTGTCTCAGTGTGCCGGAACGTACACGTCTGTCCCCCTATCTCAACGTCTCAGTGTGTACGTGTTTGTGTCTCAGTGTGCGGAACGTACACGTCTCTCCCCCTATCTCAACGTCCCAGTGTGGACGTGTTTGTGTCTCAGTGTGTACGTGTTTGTGTCTCAGTGTGGACGTGTTTGTGTCTCAGTGTGCCGGAACGTGCACGTCTCTCCCCCTATCTCAACATCTCAGTGTGGACGTGTTTGTGTCTCAGTGTGGACGTGTTTGTGTCTCAGTGTGCAGGAACGTACACGTCTCTCCCCCTATCTCAACGTCTCAGTGGACGTGTTTGTGTCTCAGTGTGCCGGAACGTACACGTCTCTTCCCCTATCTCAACATCTCAGTGTGGACGTGTTTGTGTCTCAGTGTGCAGGAACGTACACGTCTCTCCCCCCTATCTCAACATCTCAGTGTGGACGTGTTTGTGTCTCAGTGTGCAGGAACGTACACGTCTCTTCCCCTATCTCAACATCTCAGTGTGGACGTGTTTGTGTCTCAGTGTGCAGGAACGTACACGTCTCTCCCCCCTATCTCAACATCTCAGTGTGGACGTGTTTGTGTCTCAGTGTGCCGGAACGTACACGTCTCTTCCCCCTATCTCAACATCTCAGTGTGGACGTGTTTGTGTCTCAGTGTGCAGGAACGTACACGTCTCTCCCCCCTATCTCAACGTCTCAGTGTGGACGTGTTTGTGTCTCAGTGTGCCGGAACGTACACGTCTCTCCCCTATCTCAACGTCTCAGTGTGGACGTGTTTGTGTCTCAGTGTGCAGGAACGTACACGTCTCTCCCCTATCTCAACATCTCAGTGTGGACGTGTTTGTGTCTCAGTGTGGACGTGTTTGTGTCTCAGTGTGCCGGAACGTGCACGTCTCTCCCCTATCTCAACGTCTCAGTGTGGACGTGTTTGTGTCTCAGTGTGGACGTGTTTGTGTCTCAGTGTGCAGGAACGTACACGTCTCTCCCCTATCTCAACGTCTCAGTGTGGACGTGTTTGTGTCTCAGTGTGCAGGAACGTACACGTCTCTCCCCTATCTCAACGTCTCAGTGGACGTGTTTGTGTCTCAGTGTGCAGGAACGTACACATCTCTCCCCTATCACAACGTCTCAGTGGACGTGTTTGTGTCTCAGTGTGCAGGAACGTACACGTCTCTCCCCCTATCTCAACGTCTCAGTGTGGACGTGTTTGTGTCTCAGTGTGCAGGAACGTACACGTCTCTCCCCCTATCTCAACGTCTCAGTGTGGACGTGTTTTTTGCCTCAGTGTGCCGGAACGTACACGTCTCTCCTCCTATCTCAACGTCTCAGTGGACGTGTTTGTGTCTCAGTGTGCAGGAACGTACACGTCTCTCCCCCTATCTCAACGTCTCAGTGTGGACGTGTTTGTGTCTCAGTGTGCAGGAACGTACACGTCTCTCCCCCTATCTCAACGTCTCAGTGTGGACGTGTTTGTGTCTCAGTGTGCAGGAACGTACACATCTCTCCCCCTATCTCAACATCTCAGTGTGGACGTGTTTGTGTCTCAGTGTGCAGGAACGTACACGTCTCTCCCCCTATCTCAACGTCTCAGTGTGGACGTGTTTGTGTCTCAGTGTGCCAGAACGTACACGTCTCTCCCCCTATCTCAACGTCTCAGTGTGTACGTGTTTGTGTCTCAGTGTGGACGTGTTTGTGTCTCAGTGTGTACGTGTTTGTGTCTCAGTGTGTACGTGTTTGTGTCTCAGTGTGCCGGAACGTACCCGTCTCTCCCCTATCTCAACGTCTCAGTGTGTACGTGTTTGTGTCTCAGTGTGCCGGAACGTACACGTCTCTCCCCCTATCTCAACGTCTCAGTGTGGACGTGTTTGTGTCTCAGTGTGTACGTGTTTGTGTCTCAGTGTGTACGTGTTTGTGTCTCAGTGTGCCGGAACGTACACGTCTCTCCCCCCTATCTCAACATCTCAGTGTGGACGTGTTTGTGTCTCAGTGTGCAGGAACGTACACGTCTCTCCCCCTATCTCAACATCTCAGTGTGGACGTGTTTGTGTCTCAGTGTGCAGGAACGTACACATCTCTCCCCCTATCTCAACATCTCAGTGTGGACGTGTTTGTGTCTCAGTGTGCAGGAACGTACACATCTCTCCCCCTATCTCAACGTCTCAGTGTGGACGTGTTTGTGTCTCAGTGTGCAGGAACGTACACGTCTCTTCCCCCTATCTCAACATCTCAGTGTGGACGTGTTTGTGTCTCAGTGTGCAGGAACGTACACATCTCTCCCCTATCTCAACATCTCAGTGTGGACGTGTTTGTGTCTCAGTGTGCCGGAACGTACACATCTCTCCCCCTATCTCAACGTCTCAGTGTGGACGTGTTTGTGTCTCAGTGTGCCGGAATGTACACGTCTCTCCCCTATCTCAACGTCTCAGTGTGGACGTGTTTGTGTCTCAGTGTGCCAGAACGTACACGTCTCTCCCCTATCTCAACATCTCAGTGTGGACGTGTTTGTGTCTCAGTGTGCAGGAACGTACACGTCTCTTCCCCTATCTCAACGTCTCAGTGTGGACGTGTTTGTGTCTCAGTGTGGACGTGTTTGTGTCTCAGTGTGTACGTGTTTGTGTCTCAGTGTGTACGTGTTTGTGTCTCAGTGTGCCGGAACGTACACGTCTCTCCCCCTATCTCAACGTCTCAGTGTGGACGTGTTTGTGTCTCAGTGTGCCGGAACGTACACCTCTCTCCCCCTATCTCAACGTCTCAGTGTGGACGTGTTTGTGTCTCACGTGTTTGTGTCTCAGTGTATACGTGTTTGTGTCTCAGTGTGCCGGAACGTACACGTCTCTCCCCTATCTCAACGTCTCAGTGTGTACGTGTTTGTGTCTCAGTGTGGACGTGTTTGTGTCTCAGTGTGTACGTGTTTGTGTCTCACGTGTTTGTGTCTCAGTGTGTACGTGTTTGTGTCTCAGTGTGCCGGAACGTACACATCTCTCCCCCTATCTCAACGTCTCAGTGTGGACGTGTTTGTGTCTCAGTGTGCCGGAACGTACACATCTCTCCCCTATCTCAACGTCTCAGTGTGGACGTGTTTGTGTCTCAGTGTGCAGGAACGTACACCTCTCTTCCCCTATCTCAACGTCTCAGTGGACGTGTTTGTGTCTCAGTGTGCAGGAACCTACACCTCTCTTCCCCTATCTCAACGTCTCAGTGGACGTGTTTGTGTCTCAGTGTGGACGTGTTTGTGTCTCAGTGTGGACGTGTTTGTGTCTCAGTGTGCCGGAACGTACACGTCTCTCCCCCTATCTCAACGTCTCAGTGTGGACGTGTTTGTGTCTCAGTGTGCAGGAACGTACACATCTCTCCCCCTATCTCAACGTCTCAGTGTGGACGTGTTTGTGTCTCAGTGTGGACGTGTTTGTGTCTCAGTGTGCAGGAACGTACACATCTCTCCCCCTATCTCAACGTCTCAGTGTGGACGTGTTTGTGTCTCAGTGTGGACGTGTTTGTGTCTCAGTGTGCCGGAACGTACACGTCTCTCCCCCTATCTCAACGTCTCAGTGGACGTGTTTGTGTCTCAGTGTGCAGGAACGTACACCTCTCTTCCCCTATCTCAACGTCTCAGTGTGGACGTGTTTGTGTCTCAGTGTGCAGGAACGTACACGTCTCTCCCCTATCTCAACGTCTCAGTGTGGACGTGTTTGTGTCTCAGTGTGCAGGAACGTACACATCTCTCCCCCTATCTCAACGTCTCAGTGTGGACGTGTTTGTGTCTCAGTGTGCAGGAACGTACACATCTCTCCCCCTATCTCAACGTCTCAGTGTGGACGTGTTTGTGTCTCAGTGTGCAGGAACGTACACATCTCTCCCCCTATCTCAACGTCTCAGTGTGGACGTGTTTGTGTCTCAGTGTGCAGGAACGTACACATCTCTCCCCCTATCTCAACATCTCAGTGTGGACGTGTTTGTGTCTCAGTGTGCCGGAACGTACACGTCTCTCCCCCTATCTCAACGTCTCAGTGGACGTGTTTGTGTCTCAGTGTGCCGGAACGTACACATCTCTCCCCCTATCTCAACATCTCAGTGGACGTGTTTGTGTCTCAGTGTGCAGGAACGTACACGTCTCTCCCCCCTATCTCAACGTCTCAGTGGACGTGTTTGTGTCTCAGTGTGCCGGAACGTACACATCTCTCCCCCTATCTCAACGTCTCAGTGTGGACGTGTTTGTGTCTCAGTGTGCAGGAACGTACACATCTCTCCCCCTATCTCAACGTCTCAGTGGACGTGTTTGTGTCTCAGTGTGCCGGAACGTACACATCTCTCCCCCTATCTCAACGTCTCAGTGGACGTGTTTGTGTCTCAGTGTGCAGGAACGTACACGTCTCTCCCCCTATCTCAACGTCTCAGTGTGGACGTGTTTGTGTCTCAGTGTGCAGGAACGTACACGTCTCTCCCCCCTATCTCAACGTCTCAGTGTGGACGTGTTTGTGTCTCAGTGTGCCGGAACGTACACGTCTCTCCCCCTATCTCAACGTCTCAGTGTGTACGTGTTTGTGTCTCAGTGTGCCGGAACGTACACGTCTCTCCCCTATCTCAACGTCTCAGTGTGGACGTGTTTGTGTCTCACGTGTTTGTGTCTCAGTGTGTACGTGTTTGTGTCTCACGGAACGTACACGTCTCTCCCCCTATCTCAACGTCTCAGTGTGTACGTGTTTGTGTCTCAGTGTGGACGTGTTTGTGTCTCAGTGTGTACGTGTTTGTGTCTCAGTGTGTACGTGTTTGTGTCTCAGTGTGCCGGAACGTACACATCTCTCCCCCTATCTCAACGTCTCAGTGTGGACGTGTTTGTGTCTCAGTGTGGACGTGTTTGTGTCTCAGTGTGCAGGAACGTACACGTCTCTTCCCCCTATCTTTCAACGTCTCAGTGTGGACGTGTTTGTGTCTCAGTGTGTACGTGTTTGTGTCTCAGTGTGAACGTGTTTGTGTCTCAGTGTGCCGGAACGTACACGTCTCTCCCCCTATCTCAACATCTCAGTGTGGACGTGTTTGTGTCTCAGTGTGGACGTGTTTGTGTCTCAGTGTGCAGGAACGTACAAGTCTCTCCCCTATCTCAACATCTCAGTGTGGACGTGTTTGTGTCTCAGTGTGCAGGAACGTACACGTCTCTCCCCTATCTCAACATCTCAGTGTGGACGTGTTTGTGTCTCAGTGTGCAGGAACGTACACATCTCTCCCCTATCTCAACGTCTCAGTGTGGACGTGTTTGTGTCTCAGTGTGCCGGAACGTACACGTCTCTCCCCTATCTCAACGTCTCAGTGTGGACGTGTTTGTGTCTCAGTGTGCCAGAACTACACGTCTCCCCCTATCTCAACATCTCAGTGTGGACGTGTTTGTGTCTCAGTGTGCCGGAACGTACACGTCTCTCCCCCTATCTCAACGTCTCAGTGTGTACGTGTTTGTGTCTCAGTGTGGACGTGTTTGTGTCTCAGTGTGTACGTGTTTGTGTCTCAGTGTGTACGTGTTTGTGTCTCAGTGTGCCGGAACGTACACGTCTCTCCCCTATCTCAACGTCTCAGTGTGTACGTGTTTGTGTCTCAGTGTGCCGGAACGTACACGTCTCTCCCCCTATCTCAACGTCTCAGTGTGGACGTGTTTGTGTCTCAGTGTGGACGTGTTTGTGTCTCAGTGTGTACGTGTTTGTGTCTCAGTGTGCCGGAACGTACACGTCTCTCCCCTATCTCAACGTCTCAGTGTGTACGTGTTTGTGTCTCAGTGTGGACGTGTTTGTGTCTCAGTGGTACGTGTTTGTGTCTCACGTTTGTGTCTCAGTGTGCCGGAACGTACACATCTCTCCCCTATCTCAACGTCTCAGTGTGGACGTGTTTGTGTCTCAGTGTCGTGTTTGTGTCTCAGTGTGCAGGAACGTACACGTCTCTTCCCCTATCTCAACGTCTCAGTGTGGACGTGTTTGTGTCTCAGTGTGGACGTGTTTGTGTCTCAGTGTGGACGTGTTTGTGTCTCAGTGTGGACGTGTTTGTGTCTCAGTGTGGACGTGTTTGTGTCTCAGTGTGCAGGAACGTACACGTCTCTCCCCCCTATCTCAACATCTCAGTGTGGACGTGTTTGTGTCTCAGTGTGCAGGAATGTACACGTCTCTTCCCCTATCTCAACGTCTCAGTGTGGACGTGTTTGTGTCTCAGTGTGCAGGAATGTACACGTCTCTTCCCCTATCTCAACGTCTCAGTGTGTACGTGTTTGTGTCTCAGTGTGCCGGAATGTACACGTCTCTCCCCCTATCTCAACGTCTCAGTGTGGACGTGTTTGTGTCTCAGTGTGCAGGAACGTACACGTCTCTCCCCCTATCTCAACATCTCAGTGTGGACGTGTTTGTGTCTCAGTGTGCCGGAACGTGTCTCTCCCCTATCTCACGTCTCAGTGTGAACGTGTTTGTGTCTCAGTGTGGACGTGTTTGTGTCTCAGTGTGGACGTGTTTGTGTCTCAGTGTGTACGTGTTTGTGTCTCAGTGTGCCGGAACGTACACGTCTCTCCCCCTATCTCAACGTCTCAGTGTGGACGTGTTTGTGTCTCAGTGTGCCGGAACGTACACGTCTCTCCCCCTATCTCAACGTCTCAGTGTGGACGTGTTTGTGTCTCAGTGTGTACGTGTTTGTGTCTCAGTGTGTACGTGTTTGTGTCTCAGTGTGCCGGAACGTACACGTCTCTCCCCCTATCTCAACGTCTCAGTGTGTACGTGTTTGTGTCTCAGTGTGGACGTGTTTGTGTCTCAGTGTGTACGTGTTTGTGTCTCAGTGTGTACGTGTTTGTGTCTCAGTGTGTACGTGTTTGTGTCTCAGTGTGCCGGAACGTACACGTCTCTTCCCCTATCTCAACGTCTCAGTGTGGACGTGTTTGTGTCTCAGTGTGCCGGAACGTACACATCTCTCCCCCTATCTCAACGTCTCAGTGTGGACGTGTTTGTGTCTCAGTGTGCCGGAACGTACACATCTCTTCCCCTATCTCAACGTCTCAGTGTGGACGTGTTTGTGTCTCAGTGTGGACGTGTTTGTGTCTCAGTGTGCAGGAACGTACACATCTCTCCCCCCCTATCTCAACGTCTCAGTGTGGACGTGTTTGTGTCTCAGTGTGGACGTGTTTGTGTCTCAGTGTGGACGTGTTTGTGTCTCGTCTCAGTGTGGACGTGTTTGTGTCTCAGTGTGCAGGAACGTACACGTCTCTCCCCCTATCTCAACGTCTCAGTGTGGACGTGTTTGTGTCTCAGTGTGGACGTGTTTGTGTCTCAGTGTGGACGTGTTTGTGTCTCAGTGTGCAGGAACGTACACCTCTCTTCCCCTATCTCAACGTCTCAGTGTGGACGTGTTTGTGTCTCAGTGTGCAGGAACGTACACCTCTCTTCCCCTATCTCAACGTCTCAGTGTGGACGTGTTTGTGTCTCAGTGTGGAACGTGTTTGTGTCTCAGTGTGCAGGAACGTACACATCTCTCCCCCTATCTCAACGTCTCAGTGTGGACGTGTTTGTGTCTCAGTGTGGACGTGTTTGTGTCTCAGTGTGGCGGAACGTGCACGTCTCTCCCCTATCTCAACGTCTCAGTGTGGACGTGTTTGTGTCTCAGTGTGCCGGAACGTGCACGTCTCTCCCCCTATCTCAACGTCTCAGTGTGTACGTGTTTGTGTCTCAGTGTGGACGTGTTTGTGTCTCAGTGTGCAGGAACGTACACGTCTCTCCCCCTATCTCAACGTCTCAGTGTGGACGTGTTTGTGTCTCAGTGTGCAGGAACGTACACATCTCTCCCCTATCTCAACGTCTCAGTGTGGACGTGTTTGTGTCTCAGTGTGCCGGAACGTACACGTCTCTCCCCTATCTCAACGTCTCAGTGGACGTGTTTGTGTCTCAGTGTGCAGGAACGTACACATCTCTCCCCTATCTCAACGTCTCAGTGTGGACGTGTTTGTGTCTCAGTGTGCAGGAACGTACACATCTCTCCCCTATCTCAACATCTCAGTGTGGACGTGTTTGTGTCTCAGTGTGCCGGAACGTACACGTCTCTCCCCCTATCTCAACGTCTCAGTGGACGTGTTTGTGTCTCAGTGTGCAGGAACGTACACGTCTCCCCCTATCTCAACATCTCAGTGTGGACGTGTTTGTGTCTCAGTGTGCCGGAACGTACACGTCTCTCCCCTATCTCAACGTCTCAGTGGACGTGTTTGTGTCTCAGTGTGCAGGAACGTACACATCTCTCCCCTATCTCAACGTCTCAGTGTGGACGTGTTTGTGTCTCAGTGTGCAGGAACGTACACGTCTCTCCCCCTATCTCAACATCTCAGTGTGGACGTGTTTGTGTCTCAGTGTGCCGGAACGTGTCTCTCCCCTATCTCAACATCTCAGTGTGGACGTGTTTGTGTCTCAGTGTGCAGGAACGTACACGTCTCTCCTCCTATCTCAACGTCTCAGTGGACGTGTTTGTGTCTCAGTGTGCAGGAACGTGCACGTCTCTCCCCTATCTCAACGTCTCAGTGTGGACGTGTTTGTGTCTCAGTGTGCCGGAACGTACACGTCTCTCCCCTATCTCAACGTCTCAGTGTGTACGTGTTTGTGTCTCAGTGTGCAGGAACGTACACGTCTCTCCCCCTATCTCCGTCTCAGTGTACGTGTTTGTGTCTCAACGTGTTTGTGTCTCAGTGTGGACGTGTTTGTGTCTCAGTGTGCCGGAACGTACACGTCTCTCCCCTATCTCAACGTCTCAGTGTGTACGTGTTTGTGTCTCAGTGTGGACGTGTTTGTGTCTCACGTGTGTGTCTCAGTGTGTACGTGTTTGTGTCTCAGTGTGCCGGAACGTACACATCTCTCCCCTATCTCAATCTCAACGTGTTTGTGTCTCAGTGTGGACGTGTTTGTGTCTCAGTGTGCAGGAACGTACACGTCTCTTCCCCTATCTTTCAACGTCTCAGTGTGGACGTGTTTGTGTCTCAGTGTGTACGTGTTTGTGTCTCAGTGTGGACGTGTTTGTGTCTCAGTGTGCAGGAACGTACACGTCTCTCCCCCTATCTCAACATCTCAGTGTGGACGTGTTTGTGTCTCAGTGTGGACGTGTTTGTGTCTCAGTGTGCAGGAACGTACAAGTCTCTCCCCTATCTCAACATCTCAGTGTGGACGTGTTTGTGTCTCAGTGTGCAGGAACGTACACGTCTCTCCCCCTATCTCAACATCTCAGTGTGGACGTGTTTGTGTCTCAGTGTGCAGGAACGTACACATCTCTCCCCTATCTCAACGTCTCAGTGTGGACGTGTTTGTGTCTCAGTGCAGGAATGTACACGTCTCTCCCCCTATCTCAACGTCTCAGTGTGGACGTGTTTGTGTCTCAGTGTGCAGGAACGTACACGTCTCTCCCCTATCTCAACATCTCAGTGTGGACGTGTTTGTGTCTCAGTGTGCAGGAACGTACACGTCTCTCCCCTATCTCAACGTCTCAGTGTGTACGTGTTTGTGTCTCAGTGTGGACGTGTTTGTGTCTCAGTGTGTACGTGTTTGTGTCTCAGTGTGTACGTGTTTGTGTCTCAGTGTGCCGGAACGTACACGTCTCTCCCCTATCTCAACGTCTCAGTGTGTACGTGTTTGTGTCTCAGTGTGCCGGAACGTACACGTCTCTCCCCCTATCTCAACGTCTCAGTGTGGACGTGTTTGTGTCTCAGTGTGTACGTGTTTGTGTCTCAGTGTGTACGTGTTTGTGTCTCAGTGTGCCGGAACGTACACGTCTCTCCCCCTATCTCAACGTCTCAGTGTGTACGTGTTTGTGTCCAGTGTGGATCTCAACGTGTTTGTGTCTCAGTGTGGACGTGTTTGTGTCTCAGTGTGCAGGAACGTACACATCTCTCCCCTATCTATCTCAACGTGTTTGTGTCTCAGTGTGGACGTGTTTGTGTCTCAGTGTGCAGGAACGTACACGTCTCTTCCCCTATCTCAACGTCTCAGTGTGGACGTGTTTGTGTCTCAGTGTGTACGTGTTTGTGTCTCAGTGTGTACGTGTTTGTGTCTCAGTGTGCCGGAACGTACACGTCTCTCCCCCTATCTCACATCTCGTCTCAGTGTGGACGTGTTTGTGTCTCAGTGTGCAGGAACGACGTCTCTCCCCCTATCTCAACATCTCAGTGTGGACGTGTTTGTGTCTCAGTGTGCAGGAACGTACACGTCTCTCCCCCTATCTCAACATCTCAGTGTGGACGTGTTTGTGTCTCAGTGTGCAGGAACGTACACATCTCTCCCCTATCTCAACGTCTCAGTGTGGACGTGTTTGTGTCTCAGTGTGCGGAACGTACACGTCTCTCCCCTATCTCAACGTCTCAGTGTGGACGTGTTTGTGTCTCAGTGTGCAGGAACGTACACGTCTTTCCCCCTATCTCAACATCTCAGTGTGGACGTGTTTGTGTCTCAGTGTGCAGGAACGTACACGTCTCTCCCCCTATCTCAACATCTCAGTGTGGACGTGTTTGTGTCTCAGTGTGGACGTGTTTGTGTCTCAGTGTGTACGTGTTTGTGTCTCAGTGTGTACGTGTTTGTGTCTCAGTGTGCCGGAACGTACACGTCTCTCCCCCTATCTCAACGTCTCAGTGTGGACGTGTTTGTGTCTCAGTGTGCCAGGAACGTACACGTCTCTCCCCTATCTCAACGTCTCAGTGTGGACGTGTTTGTGTCTCAGTGTGTACGTGTTTGTGTCTCAGTGTGTACGTGTTTGTGTCTCAGTGTGCCGGAACGTACACGTCTCTCCCCCTATCTCAACGTCTCAGTGTGTACGTGTTTGTGTCTCAGTGTGGACGTGTTTGTGTGGACGTGTTTGTGTCTCAGTGTGTACGTGTTTGTGTCTCAACGTGTTTGTGTCTCAGTGTGCCGGAACGTACACGTCTCTCCCCCTATCTCAACGTCTCAGTGTGTACGTGTTTGTGTCTCAGTGTGCCGGAACGTACACATCTCTCCCCCTATCTCAACGTCTCAGTGTGACGTGTTTGTGTCTCAGTGTGCCGGAACGCACACGTCTCTCCCCCTATCTCAACGTCTCAGTGTGGACGTGTTTGTGTCTCAGTGTGGACGTGTTTGTGTCTCAGTGTGCAGGAACGTACACGTCTCTCCCCCTATCTCAACGTCTCAGTGTGGACGTGTTTGTGTCTCAGTGTGGACGTGTTTGTGTCTCAGTGTGGACGTGTTTGTGTCTCAGTGTGCAGGAACGTACACGTCTCTCCCCTATCTCAACGTCTCAGTGTGGACGTGTTTGTGTCTCAGTGTGCCGGAACGCACACGTCTCTCCCCCTATCTCAACGTCTCAGTGGACGTGTTTGTGTCTCAGTGTGACAGGACGTGTTTGTGTCTCAGTGTGCAGGAACGTACACGTCTCTCCCCTATCTCAACGTCTCAGTGTGGACGTGTTTGTGTCTCAGTGTGCCGGAACGTACACGTCTCTCCCCTATCTCAACGTCTCAGTGTGGACGTGTTTGTGTCTCACGTGTTTGTGTCTCAGTGTGAACGTGTTTGTGTCTCAGTGTGCCGGAACGTACACGTCTCTCCCCCTATCTCAACGTCTCAGTGTGGACGTGTTTGTGTCTCAGTGTGCAGTGAACGTCTCACATCTCTCCTTGTGTCTCAACGTGTTTGTGTCTCAGTGTGTACGTGTTTGTGTCTCAGTGTGCCGGAACGTACACGTCTCTCCCCTATCTCAACGTCTCAGTGTGGACGTGTTTGTGTCTCAGTGTGCGTGTTTGTGTCTCAACAGTGTGCCGGAACGTACACATCTCTCCCCTATCTCAACGTCTCAGTGGACGTGTTTGTGTCTCAGTGTGCCGGAACGTACACATCTCTCCCCTATCTCAACGTCTCAGTGTGTACGTGTTTGTGTCTCAGTGTGCCGGAACGTACACATCTCTCCCCCTATCTCAACGTCTCAGTGTGGACGTGTTTGTGTCTCAGTGTGCGTGTTTGTGTCTCAACGTACACGTCTCTCCCCCTATCTCAACGTCTCACGTGTTTGTGTCTCAGTGTGGACGTGTTTGTGTCTCAGTGTGCAGGAACGTACACGTCTCTCCCCTATCTCAACGTCTCAGTGTGGACGTGTTTGTGTCTCAGTGTGCAGGAACGTACACGTCTCTCCCCCTATCTCAACGTCTCAGTGTGGACGTGTTTGTGTCTCAGTGTGGACGTGTTTGTGTCTCAGTGTGCAGGAACGTACACGTCTCTCCCCCTATCTCAACGTCTCAGTGTGGACGTGTTTGTGTCTCAGTGTGGACGTGTTTGTGTCTCAGTGTGCCGGAACGTGCACGTCTCTCCCCCTATCTCAACGTCTCAGTGTGGACGTGTTTGTGTCTCAGTGTGCCGGAACGTGCACGTCTCTCCCCCTATCTCAACGTCTCAGTGTGGACGTGTTTGTGTCTCAGTGTGGACGTGTTTGTGTCTCAGTGTGCAGGAACGTACACGTCTCTCCCCCTATCTCAACGTCTCAGTGTGGACGTGTTTGTGTCTCAGTGTGCAGGAACGTACACATCTCTCCCCCTATCTCAACGTCTCAGTGTGGACGTGTTTGTGTCTCAGTGTGCCGGAACGTACACATCTCTCCCCCTATCTCAACGTCTCAGTGGACGTGTTTGTGTCTCAGTGTGCAGGAACGTACACATCTCTCCCCCTATCTCAACGTCTCAGTGTGGACGTGTTTGTGTCTCAGTGTGCAGGAACGTACACATCTCTCCCCCTATCTCAACATCTCAGTGTGGACGTGTTTGTGTCTCAGTGTGCCGGAACGTACACATCTCTCCCCCTATCTCAACGTCTCAGTGTGGACGTGTTTGTGTCTCAGTGTGCCGGAACGTACACATCTCTCCCCCTATCTCAACATCTCAGTGTGGACGTGTTTGTGTCTCAGTGTGCCGGAACGTACACGTCTCTCCCCTATCTCAACGTCTCAGTGTGGACGTGTTTGTGTCTCAGTGTGCAGGAACGTACACATCTCTCCCCTATCTCAACATCTCAGTGTGGACGTGTTTGTGTCTCAGTGTGCCGGAATGTACACCTCTCTTCCCCTATCTCAACATCTCAGTGGACGTGTTTGTGTCTCAGTGTGCAGGAACGTACACCTCTCTTCCCCTATCTCAACGTCTCAGTGTGGACGTGTTTGTGTCTCAGTGTGCAGGAACGTACACCTCTCTTCCCCTATCTCAACATCTCAGTGGACGTGTTTGTGTCTCAGTGTGCAGGAACGTACACCTCTCTTCCCCTATCTCAACATCTCAGTGGACGTGTTTGTGTCTCAGTGTGCAGGAACGTACACCTCTCTCCCCCTATCTCAACGTCTCAGTGGACGTGTTTGTGTCTCAGTGTGCAGGAACGTACACCTCTCTCCCCCTATCTCAACGTCTCAGTGTGGACGTGTTTGTGTCTCAGTGTGCCGGAACGTACACCTCTCTCCCCCTATCTCAACGTCTCAGTGTGGACGTGTTTGTGTCTCAGTGTGCAGGAACGTACACGTCTCTCCCCTATCTCAACGTCTCAGTGTGGACAGTGTGTGTGTTTGTGTCTCACGTGTTTGTGTCTCCAGTGTGCCGGAACGTACACGTCTCTCCCCCTATCTCAACGTCTCAGTGTGTACGTGTTTGTGTCTCAACGTGTTTGTGTCTCAGTCAGTGGACGTGTTTGTGTCTCAGTGTGCCGGAACGTACATCTCTCCCCTATCTCAACGTCTCAGTGTGGACGTGTTTGTGTCTCAGTGTGACGTGTTTGTGTCCAGTGTGGAACGTACACGTCTCTTCCCCCTATCTCAACGTCTCAGTGTGGACGTGTTTGTGTCTCAGTGTGGACGTGTTTGTGTCTCAGTGTGGACGTGTTTGTGTCTCAGTGTGCAGGAATGTACACGTCTCTCCCCCTATCTCAACGTCTCAGTGTGGACGTGTTTGTGTCTCAGTGTGCCGGAACGTACACGTCTCTCCCCCCTATCTCAACGTCTCAGTGTGGACGTGTTTGTGTCTCAGTGTGGACGTGTTTGTGTCTCAGTGTGCAGGAACGTACACGTCTCTCCCCCTATCTCAACGTCTCAGTGTGGACGTGTTTGTGTCTCAGTGTGGACGTGTTTGTGTCTCAGTGTGCCGGAACGTACACGTCTCTCCCCCTATCTCAACGTCTCAGTGTGGACGTGTTTGTGTCTCAGTGTGCAGGAACGTACACGTCTCTCCCCCCTATCTCAACGTCTCAGTGTGGACGTGTTTGTGTCACGTGTTTGTGTCTCAGTGTGCGGAACGTACACGTCTCTCCCCCTATCTCAACGTCTCAGTGTGGACGTGTTTGTGTCTCAGTGTGCAGGAACGTACACGTCTCTCCCCCTATCTCAACGTCTCAGTGTGGACGTACACGTCTCTCCCCTATCTCAACATCTCAGTGGACGTGTTTGTGTCTCAGTGTGCAGGAACGTACACGTCTCTCCCCCTATCTCAACGTCTCAGTGTGGACGTGTTTGTGTCTCAGTGTGCAGGAACGTACACGTCTCTCCCCTATCTCAACATCTCAGTGTCTGCTCGTTGATCAACAGAGTGGAAATTAAGCCCAGTCAACATCAACTGACCGCAGTGTGGACGTGTTTGTGTCTCAGTGTGGAACGTACACGTCCCCCTATCTCAACGTCTCAGTGTGGACGTGTTTGTGTCTCAGTGTGCAGGAACGTACACGTCTCTCCCCCTATCTCAACGTCTCAGTGTGGACGTGTTTGTGTCTCAGTGTGACGTGTTTGTGTCTCAGTGTGCAGGAACGTACACATCTCTCCCCTATCTCAACGTCTCAGTGTGGACGTGTTTGTGTCTCAGTGTGGACGTGTTTGTGTCTCAGTGTGCAGGAACGTGCACGTCTCTCCCCTATCTCAACGTCTCAGTGTGGACGTGTTTGTGTCTCAGTGTGCAGGAACGCACACACGTCTCTCCCCTATCTCAACATCTCAGTGGACGTGTTTGTGTCTCAGTGTGCAGGAACGTACACGTCTCTCCTCCTATCTCAACGTCTCAGTGTGGACGTGTTTGTGTCTCAGTGTGGACGTGTTTGTGTCTCAGTGTGCAGGAACGTACATCTCTCCCCCTATCTCAACGTCTCAGTGTGGACGTGTTTGTGTCTCAGTGTGGACGTGTTTGTGTCTCAGTGTGCAGGAACGTGCACGTCTCTCCCCCTATCTCAACGTCTCAGTGTGGACGTGTTTGTGTCTCAGTGTGCCGGAACGTGCACGTCTCTCCCCTATCTCAACGTCTCAGTGTGACGTGTTTGTGTCTCAGTGTGGACGTGTTTGTGTCTCAGTGTGCAGGAACGTACACGTCTCTCCCCTATCTCAACGTCTCAGTGTGGACGTGTTTGTGTCTCAGTGTGCAGGAACGTACACGTCTCTCCCCTATCTCAACGTCTCAGTGTGGACGTGTTTGTGTCTCAGTGTGCCGGAACGTACACGTCTCTGCCCCCTATCTCAACGTCTCAGTGTGGACGTGTTTGTGTCTCAGTGTGCAGGAACGTACACGTCTCTCCCCTATCTCAACGTCTCAGTGTGGACGTGTTTGTGTCTCAGTGTGCAGGAACGTACACGTCTCTCCCCCTATCTCAACGTCTCAGTGTGGACGTGTTTGTGTCTCAGTGTGCCGGAACGTACACGTCTCTCCCCCTATCTCAACGTCTCAGTGTGGACGTGTTTGTGTCTCAGTGTGCAGGAACGTACACGTCTCTCCCCCTATCTCAACGTCTCAGTGGACGTGTTTGTGTCTCAGTGTGCAGGAACGTACACGTCTCTCCCCCTATCTCAACGTCTCAGTGTGGACGTGTTTGTGTCTCAGTGTGCCGGAACGTACACGTCTCTCCCCTATCTCAACGTCTCACGTGTTTGTGTCTCAGTGTGCAGGAACGTACACGTCTCTCCCCTATCTCAACGTCTCAGTGTGGACGTGTTTGTGTCTCACGTGTTTGTGTGCAGGAACGTACACGTCTCTCCCCTATCTCAACGTCTCAGTGTGGACGTGTTTGTGTCTCAGTGCAGGAACGTGTTTGTCTCTCCCCTATCTCAACGTCTCAGTGTGGACGTGTTTGTGTCTCAGTGTGCCGGAACGTACACGTCTCTCCCCTATCTCAACGTCTCAGTGTGGACGTGTTTGTGTCTCAGTGTGCAGGAACGTACACGTCTCTTCCCCTATCTCAACGTCTCAGTGTGGACGTGTTTGTGTCTCAGTGTGGACGTGTTTTGTCTGTGTGGACGTGTTTGTGTCTCAGTGCAGGAACGTACACGTCTCTCCCCTATCTCAACGTCTCAGTGTGGACGTGTTTGTGTCTCAGTGTGCAGGAACGTACACGTCTCTCCCCTATCTCTCAACGTCTCAGTGTGGACGTGTTTGTGTCTCAGTGTGCAGGAACGTACACATCTCTCCCCTATCTCAACGTCTCAGTGTGGACGTGTTTGTGTCTCACGTGTTTGTGTCTCAGGAACGTGCACGTCTCTCCCCTATCTCAACGTCTCAGTGTGGACGTGTTTGTGTCTCAGTGTGCAGGAACGTGCACGTCTCTCCCCTATCTCAACGTCTCAGTGTGGACGTGTTTGTGTCTCAGTGTGCCGGAACGTACACCTCTCTCCCCCTATCTCAACGTCTCAGTGTGGACGTGTTTGTGTCTCAGTGTGCCGGAACGTACACCTCTCTCCCCCTATCTCAACGTCTCAGTGTGGACGTGTTTGTGTCTCAGTGTGCAGGAACGTACACCTCTCTCCCCCTATCTCAACATCTCAGTGGACGTGTTTGTGTCTCAGTGTGCAGGAACGTACACGTCTCTCCCCTATCTCAACGTCTCAGTGTGGACGTGTTTGTGTCTCAGTGTGCAGGAACGTACACGTCTCTCCCCCTATCTCAACGTCTCAGTGGAAGTGTCTGTCTCCGTTGATCAACAGAGTGGAAATTAAGCCCTCAACATCAACTCAGTGTGGACGTGTTTGTGTCTCAGTGTGCAGGAACGTACACGTCTCTCCCCCTATCTCAACGTCTCAGTGTGGACGTGTTTGTGTCTCAGTGTGCCGGAACGTACACGTCTCTCCCCTATCTCAACGTCTCAGTGTGGACGTGTTTGTGTCTCAGTGTGCGTGTTTGAACAGTGTGCAGGAACGTACACTCTCTCCCCTATCTCAACGTCTCAGTGTGGACGTGTTTGTGTCTCAGTGTGGACGTGTTTGTGTCTCAGTGTGCCGGAACGTGCACGTCTCTCCCCCTATCTCAACGTCTCAGTGTGGACGTGTTTGTGTCTCAGTGTGCAGGAACGTACACGTCTCTCCCCTATCTCAACATCTCAGTGGACGTGTTTGTGTCTCAGTGTGCAGGAACGTACACGTCTCTCCTCCTATCTCAACGTCTCAGTGGACGTGTTTGTGTCTCAGTGTGCAGGAACGTACACGTCTCTCCCCCTCAACATCTCAACGCTCTCAGTGGACGTGTTTGCAGTGTGACGTGTTTGTGTCTCAGTGTGCAGGAACGTACACGTCTCTCCCCCTATCTCAACGTCTCAGTGTGGACGTGTTTGTGTCTCAGTGTGCCGGAACGTACACGTCTCTCCCCCTATCTCAACGTCTCAGTGTGGACGTGTTTGTGTCTCAGTGTGGACGTGTTTGTGTCTCAGTGTGCAGGAACGTACACATCTCTCCCCCTATCTCAACGTCTCAGTGTGGACGTGTTTGTGTCTCACGTGTTTGTGTCTCAGTGTGCCGGAACGTACACGTCTCTCCCCCTATCTCAACGTCTCAGTGTGGACGTGTTTGTGTCTCAGTGTGCCGGAACGTGCACGTCTCTCCCCCTATCTCAACGTGTTTGTGTCTCAGTGTGGACGTGTTTGTGTCTCAGTGTGCAGGAACGTACACGTCTCTCCCCCTATCTCAACGTCTCAGTGTGGACGTGTTTGTGTCTCAGTGTGCAGGAACGTACAAATCTCTCCCCTATCTCAACGTCTCAGTGTGGACGTGTTTGTGTCTCAGTGTGCCGGGAACGTACACGTCTCTCCCCTATCTCAACGTCTCAGTGGACGTGTTTGTGTCTCAGTGTGCAGGAACGTCACGTCTCTCCCCCTATCTCAACGTCTCAGTGGACGTGTTTGTGTCTCAGTGTGCAGGAACGTACACGTCTCTCCTCCTATCTCAACGTCTCAGTGGACGTGTTTGTGTCTCAGTGTGCAGGAACGTACACGTCTCTCCCCCTATCTCAACGTCTCAGTGTGGACGTGTTTGTGTCTCAGTGTGCAGGAACGTACCACGTCTCTCCCCTATCTCAACGTCTCAGTGGACGTGTTTGTGTCTCAGTGTGCAGGAACGTACACGTCTCTCCCCCTATCTCAACGTCTCAGTTTGGACGTGTTTGTGTCTCAGTGTGCAGGAACGTACACGTCTCTCCCCCTATCTCAACGTCTCAGTGTGGACGTGTTTGTGTCTCAGTGTGCAGGAACGTACACGTCTCTCCCCCTATCTCAACGTCTCAGTGTGGACGTGTTTGTGTCTCAGTGTGCAGTGGAACGTACACGTCTCTCCCCCTATCTCAACGTCTCAGTGGAAGTGTCTGCTCTGATCAACAGAGTGGAAATTAAGCCCAGTCAACATCAACTGACCGCAGTGTGGACGTGTTTGTGTCTCAGTGTGCAGGAACGTACACGTCTCTCCCCCTATCTCAACGTCTCAGTGTGACGTGTTTGTGTCTCAGTGTGCCGGAACGTACACGTCTCTCCCCTATCTCAACGTCTCAGTGTGGACGTGTTTGTGTCTCAGTGTGGACGTGTTTGTGTCTCAGTGTGCAGGAACGTACACATCTCTCCCCTATCTCAACGTCTCAGTGTGGACGTGTTTGTGTCTCAGTGTGGACGTGTTTGTGTCTCAGTGTGCCGGAACGTGCACGTCTCTCCCCCTATCTCAATGTCTCAGTGTGGACGTGTTTGTGTCTCAGTGTGCAGGAACGTACACGTCTCTCCCCTATCTCAACATCTCAGTGGACGTGTTTGTGTCTCAGTGTGCAGGAACGTACACGTCTCTCCCCTATCTCAACATCTCAGTGGAAGTGTCTGCTCTCGTTGATCAACAGAGTGGTGTAAGCCCAGTCATCATCAACTGCCTCAGTGTGGACGTGTTTGTGTCTCAGTGTGCAGGAACGTACACGTCTCTCCCCCTATCTCAACGTATCAGTGTGCAGGAACGTACACGTCTCTCCCCCCTATCTCAACGTCTCAGTGTGGACGTGTTTGTGTCTCAGTGTGGACGTGTTTGTGTCTCAGTGTGCAGGAACGTACACGTCTCTCCCCCTATCTCAACGTCTCAGTGTGGACGTGTTTGTGTCTCAGTGTGGACGTGTTTGTGTCTCAGTGTGCCGGAACGTACACGTCTCTCCCCTATCTCAACGTCTCAGTGTGGACGTGTTTGTGTCTCAGTGTGCCGGAACGTACACGTCTCTCCCCCTATCTCAACGTCTCAGTGTGGACGTGTTTGTGTCTCAGTGTGGACGTGTTTGTGTCTCAGTGTGCCGGAACGTACACGTCTCTCCCCCCTATCTCAACGTCTCAGTGTGGACGTGTTTGTGTCTCAGTGTGCAGGAACGTACACGTCTCTCCCCCTATCTCAACGTCTCAGTGGACGTGTTTGTGTCTCAGTGTGCAGGAACGTACACGTCTCTCCCCCTATCTCAACGTCTCAGTGTGGACGTGTTTGTGTCTCAGTGTGCGGAACGTACACGTCTCTCCCCCTCATCTCAACATCTCAGTGTGACGTGTTTGTGTCTCAGTGTGCGTGTTTGTGTCTCACGTACACGTCTCTCCCCCTATCTCAACGTCTCAGTGTGTACGTGTTTGTGTCTCAGTGTGCCGGAACGTACACGTCTCTCCCCCTATCTCAACGTCTCAGTGTGGACGTGTTTGTGTCTCACGTGTTTGTGTCTCAGTGTGCAGGAACGTACACATCTCTTCCCCTATCTCAACGTCTCAGTGTGGACGTGTTTGTGTCTCAGTGTGGACGTGTTTGTGTCTCAGTGTGCCGGAACGTGCACGTCTCTCCCCCTATCTCAATGTCTCAGTGTGGACGTGTTTGTGTCTCAGTGTGCAGGAACGTACACGTCTCTCCCCTATCTCAACATCTCAGTGGACGTGTTTGTGTCTCAGTGTGCAGGAACGTACACGTCTCTCCTCCTATCTCAATGTCTCAGTGGACGTGTTTGTGTCTCAGTGTGCAGGAACGTCTCTCCCCTATCTCAACATCTCTCTGCTCTCCCTATCTCAACATCTCAGTGTGGACGTGTTTGTGTCTCAGTGTGCAGGAACGTACACGTCTCTCCCCTATCTCAACGTCTCAGTGTGTACGTGTTTGTGTCTCAGTGTGCAGGAACGTACACGTCTCTCCCCTATCTCAACGTCTCAGTGTGGACGTGTTTGTGTCTCAGTGTGGACGTGTTTGTGTCTCAGTGTGCAGGAACGTCACACATCTCTCTCCCCTATCTCAACGTCTCAGTGTGGACGTGTTTGTGGACGTGTTTGTGTCTCAGTGTGCCGGAACGTGCACGTCTCCCCCTATCTCAACGTCTCAGTGTGGACGTGTTTGTGTCTCAGTGTGCAGGAACGTACACGTCTCTCCCCCTATCTCAACGTCTCAGTGTGTACGTGTTTGTGTCTCAGTGTGGACGTGTTTGTGTCTCAGTGTGCAGGAATGTACACGTCTCTCCCCCTATCTCAACGTCTCAGTGTGGACGTGTTTGTGTCTCAGTGTGCAGGAACGTACAAATCTCTCCCCTATCTCAACGTCTCAGTGTGGACGTGTTTGTGTCTCAGTGTGCCGGAACGTACACGTCTCTCCCCCTATCTCAACGTCTCAGTGGACGTGTTTGTGTCTCAGTGTCAACGTCTCTCCCCTATCTCACGTCTCAGTGTGGACGTGTTTGTGTCTCAGTGTGCAGGAACGTACACGTCTCTCCCCTATCTCAACGTCTCAGTGGACGTGTTTGTGTCTCAGTGTGCAGGAACGTACACGTCTCTCCCCCTATCTCAACGTCTCAGTGGACGTGTTTGTGTCTCAGTGTGCAGGAACGTACACTTCTCTCCCCCTATCTCAACGTCTCAGTGGACGTGTTTGTGTCTCAGTGTGCCGGAACGTACACGTCTCTCCCCCCTATCTCAACGTCTCAGTGTGGACGTGTTTGTGTCTCAGTGTGCAGGAACGTACACCTCTCTCCCCCTATCTCAACGTCTCAGTGGACGTGTTTGTGTCTCAGTGTGCCGGAACGTACACGTCTCTCCCCCCTATCTCAACGTCTCAGTGTGGACGTGTTTGTGTCTCAGTGTGGACGTGTTTGTGTCTCAGTGTGCAGGAACGTACACGTCTCTCCCCCTATCTCAACGTCTCAGTGTGGACGTGTTTGTGTCTCAGTGTGCAGGAACGTACACCTCTCTCCCCCTATCTCAACGTCTCAGTGGACGTGTTTGTGTCTCAGTGTGCAGGAACGTACACCTCTCTCCCCCTATCTCAACGTCTCAGTGGACGTGTTTGTGTCTCAGTGTGCAGGAACGTACACGTCTCTCCCCCTATCTCAACGTCTCAGTGTGGACGTGTTTGTGTCTCAGTGTGTACACGTCTCTCCCTATCTGTGTCTCAGTGTGGACGTGTTTGTGTCTCAGTGTGCAGGAACGTACACGTCTCTCTCTCCCCTCATCTCAACGTCTCAGTGTGGACGTGTTTGTGTCTCAGTGTGCAGGAACGTACACGTCTCTCCCCTATCTCAACGTCTCAGTGTGGACGTGTTTGTGTCTCAGTGTGCAGGAACGTACACGTCTCTCCCCCTATCTCAACGTCTCAGTGTGGACGTGTTTGTGTCTCAGTGTGCAGGAACGTACAAATCTCTCCCCTATCTCAACGTCTCAGTGTGGACGTGTTTGTGTCTCAGTGTGCCGGAACGTACACGTCTCTCCCCTATCTCAACGTCTCAGTGGACGTGTTTGTGTCTCAGTGTGCAGGTACACGTCTCTCCCCCTATCTCAACGTCTCAGTGGACGTGTTTGTGTCTCAGTGTGCAGGAACGTACACGTCTCTCCCCTATCTCAACGTCTCAGTGGACGTGTTTGTGTCTCAGTGTGCAGGAACGTACACGTCTCTCCCCTATCTCAACGTCTCAGTGGACGTGTTTGTGTCTCAGTGTGCAGGAACGTACACATCTCTCCCCCTATCTCAACGTCTCAGTGTGGACGTGTTTGTGTCTCAGTGTGCAGGAACGTACACGTCTCTCCCCCTATCTCAACATCTCAGTGTGGACGTGTTTGTGTCTCAGTGTGCAGGAACGTACACGTCTCTTCCCCTATCTCAACATCTCAGTGTGGACGTGTTTGTGTCTCAGTGTGCAGGAACGTACACGTCTCTCCCCCTATCTCAACGTCTCAGTGTGGACGTGTTTGTGTCTCAGTGTGTACGTGTTTGTGTCTCAGTGTGTACGTGTTTGTGTCTCAGTGTGCCGGAACGTACACGTCTCTCCCCCTATCTCAACGTCTCAGTGGAAGTGTCTGTCTCGTTGATCAACAGAGTGAAATTAAGCCCAGTCAACATCAACTGACCGCAGTGTGGACGTGTTTGTGTCTCAGTGTGCAGGAACGTACACGTCTCTCCCCCTATCTCAACGTCTCAGTGTGACGTGTTTGTGTCTCAGTGTGCCGGAACGTACACGTCTCTCCCCTATCTCAACGTCTCAGTGTGGACGTGTTTGTGTCTCAGTGTGGACGTGTTTGTGTCTCAGTGTGCAGGAACGTACACATCTCTCCCCTATCTCAACGTCTCAGTGTGGACGTGTTTGTGTCTCAGTGTGGACGTGTTTGTGTCTCAGTGTGCAGGAACGTGCACGTCTCTCCCCTATCTCAATGTCTCAGTGTGGACGTGTTTGTGTCTCAGTGTGCAGGAACGTACACGTCTCTCCCCTATCTCAACATCTCAGTGGACGTGTTTGTGTCTCAGTGTGCAGGAACGTACACACGTCTCTCCCCTATCTCAACATCTCAGTGGAAGTGTCTGCTCTCGTTGATCAACAGAGTGGAAATTAAGCCCAGTCAACATCAACTGAACGCAGTGTGGACGTGTTTGTGTCTCAGTGTGCAGGAACGTACACGTCTCTCCCCCTATCTCAACGTCTCAGTGTGGACGTGTTTGTGTCTCAGTGTGCAGGAACGTACACGTCTCTCCCCTATCTCAACGTCTCAGTGTGGACGTGTTTGTGTCTCAGTGTGGACGTGTTTGTGTCTCAGTGTGCAGGAACGTACACATCTCTCCCCCTATCTCAACGTCTCAGTGTGGACGTGTTTGTGTCTCACGTGTTTGTGTCTCAGTGTGCCGGACACGTCTCTCCCCCTATCTCAACGTCTCAGTGTGGACGTGTTTGTGTCTCAGTGTGCCGGAACGTGCACGTCTCTCCCCTATCTCAACGTCTCAGTGTGGACGTGTTTGTGTCTCAGTGTGGACGTGTTTGTGTCTCAGTGTGCAGGAACGTACACGTCTCTCCCCTATCTCAACGTCTCAGTGTGGACGTGTTTGTGTCTCAGTGTGCAGGAACGTACACATCTCTCCCCTATCTCAACGTCTCAGTGTGGACGTGTTTGTGTCTCAGTGTGCAGGAACGTACACGTCTCCCCCTATCTCAACGTCTCAGTGGACGTGTTTGTGTCTCAGTGTGCAGGAACGTACACGTCTCTCCCCTATCTCAACATCTCAGTGGACGTGTTTGTGTCTCAGTGTGCAGGAACGTACACGTCTCTCCCCCTATCTCAACGTCTCAGTGGACGTGTTTGTGTCTCAGTGTGCAGGAACGTACACGTTTCCCCTATCTCAACGTCTCAGTGTGGACGTGTTTGTGTCTCAGTGTGCAGGAACGTACACGTCTCTCCCCTATCTCAACGTCTCAGTGGACGTGTTTGTGTCTCAGTGTGCAGGAACGTACACGTCTCTCCCCTATCTCAACGTCTCAGTGTGGACGTGTTTGTGTCTCAGTGTGCAGGAACGTGTCTCTCCCCCTATCTCAACGTCTCAGTGTGGACGTGTTTGTGTCTCAGTGTGCCGGAACGTACACGTCTCTCCCCCTATCTCAACGTCTCAACGTGTTTGTGTCTCAGTGTGTACGTGTTTGTGTCTCAGTGTGGACGTGTTTGTGTCTCAGTGTGCAGGAACGTACACGTCTCTCCCCCTATCTCAACGTCTCAGTGTGGACGTGTTTGTGTCTCAGTGTGGACGTGTTTGTGTCTCAGTGTGCAGGAACGTCTCAGTGTCTCCCGTGTCTTGTGTCTCAGTGTGACGTGTTTGTGTCTCAGTGTGCCGGAACGTACACGTCTCTCCCCTATCTCAACGTCTCAGTGTGGACGTGTTTGTGTCTCAGTGTGCCGGAACGTACACCTCTCTTCCCCTATCTCAACGTCTCAGTGTGGACATGTTTGTGTCTCAGTGTGGACGTGTTTGTGTCTCAGTGTGGAACGTGTTTGTGTCTCAGTGTGGACGTGTTTGTGTCTCAGTGTGCAGGAACGTACACGTCTCTTCCCCTATCTCAACGTCTCAGTGGACGTGTTTGTGTCTCAGTGTGGACGTGTTTGTGTCTCAGTGTGGACGTGTTTGTGTCTCAGTGTGCAGGAACGTACACGTCTCTCCCCTATCTCAACGTCTCAGTGTGACGTGTTTGTGTCTCAGTGTGCCGGAACGTACACGTCTCTCCCCCTATCTCAACGTCTCAACGTGTTTGTGTCTCAGTGTGGACGTGTTTGTGTCTCAGTGTGCAGGAACGTACACATCTCTCCCCCTATCTCAACGTCTCAGTGTGGACGTGTTTGTGTCTCAGTGTGGACGTGTTTGTGTCTCAGTGTGCAGGAACGTACACGTCTCTCCCCTATCTCAACGTCTCAGTGTGGACGTGTTTGTGTCTCAGTGTGCCGGAACGTGCACGTCTCTCCCCCTATCTCAACGTCTCAGTGTGGACGTGTTTGTGTCTCACGTGTTTGTGTCTCAGTGTGCAGGAACGTACACGTCTCTCCCCCTATCTCAACGTCTCAGTGTGGACGTGTTTGTGTCTCAGTGTGCAGGAACGTACACGTCTCTCCCCCTATCTCAACGTCTCAGTGTGGACGTGTTTGTGTCTCAGTGTGCCGGAACGTACACGTCTCTCCCCCTATCTCAACGTCTCAGTGTGGACGTGTTTGTGTCTCAGTGTGGACGTGTTTGTGTCTCAGTGTGCAGGAACGTACACATCTCTCCCCCTATCTCAACGTCTCAGTGTGGACGTGTTTGTGTCTCAGTGTGGACGTGTTTGTGTCTCAGTGTGCAGGAACGTACACATCTCTCCCCCTATCTCAACGTCTCAGTGTGGACGTGTTTGTGTCTCAGTGTGCCAGGAACGTACACGTCTCTCCCCCTATCTCAACGTCTCACGTGTTTGTGTCTCAGTGTGGACGTGTTTGTGTCTCAGTGTGCAGGAACGCACGTCTCTCCCCTATCTCAACGTCTCAGTGTGGACGTGTTTGTGTCTCAGTGTGCAGGAACGTACACGTCTCTCCCCTATCTCAACGTCTCAGTGTGGACGTGTTTGTGTCTCAGTGTGCAGGAACTACACGTCTCTCCCCTATCTCAACGTCTCAGTGTGGACGTGTTTGTGTCTCAGTGTGCAGGAACGTACACGTCTCTCCCCTATCTCAACGTCTCAGTGGACGTGTTTGTGTCTCAGTGTGCAGGAACGTACACGTCTCTCCCCTATCTCAACATCTCAGTGGAAGTGTCTGCTCTCGTTGTCTCAGTGTGGACGTCAACATTTGTGTCTCAGTGTGGACGTGTTTGTGTCTCAGTGTGCAGGAACGTACACGTCTCTCCCCTATCTCAACGTCTCAGTGTGGACGTGTTTGTGTCTCAGTGTGCAGGAACGTACACGTCTCTCTCCCCCTATCTCAACGTCTCAGTGTGGACGTGTTTGTGTCTCAGTGTGGACGTGTTTGTGTCTCAGTGTGCAGGAACGTACACGTCTCTCCCCTATCTCAACGTCTCAGTGTGGACGTGTTTGTGTCTCAGTGTGCAGGAACGTGTTTGTGTCTCACGTGTTTGTGTCTCAGTGTGCAGGAACGTACACGTCTCTCCCCTATCTCCCCTATCTCAACGTCTCAGTGTGGACGTGTTTGTGTCTCAGTGTGCAGGAACGTACACGTCTCTCCCCTATCTCAACGTCTCAGTGTGGACGTGTTTGTGTCTCAGTGTGCAGGAACGTACACGTCTTCCCCTATCTCAACGTCTCAGTGTGGACGTGTTTGTGTCTCAGTTTGTGTCTCAGGAACGTACACATCTCTCCCCTATCTCAACGTCTCAGTGTGGACGTGTTTGTGTCTCAGTGTGGACGTGTTTGTGTCTCAGTGTGCAGGAACGTACACGTCTCTCCCCCTATCTCAACGTCTCAGTGTGGACGTGTTTGTGTCTCAGTGTGCAGGAACGTACACGTCTCCCCCTATCTCAACGTCTCAGTGTGGACGTGTTTGTGTCTCAGTGTGCAGGAACGTACACCTCTCTCCCCTATCTCAACGTCTCAGTGTGGACGTGTTTGTGTCTCAGTGTGCCGGAACGTACACCTCTCTCCCCCTATCTCAACGTCTCAGTGTGGACGTGTTTGTGTCTCAGTGTGCAGGAACGTACACCTCTCTCCCCCTATCTCAACATCTCAGTGGACGTGTTTGTGTCTCAGTGTGCAGGAACGTACACCTCTCTTCCCCTATCTCAACATCTCAGTGGACGTGTTTGTGTCTCAGTGTGCAGGAACGTACACCTCTCTCCCCCTATCTCAACGTCTCAGTGTGGACGTGTTTGTGTCTCAGTGTGCAGGAACGTACACCTCTCTCCCCTATCTCAACGTCTCAGTGGACGTGTTTGTGTCTCAGTGTGCAGGAACGTACACGTCTCTCCCCCTATCTCAACGTCTCAGTGGACGTGTTTGTGTCTCAGTGTGCAGGAACGTACACGTCTCTCCCCTATCTCAACGTCTCAGTGTGGACGTGTTTGTGTCTCAGTGTGCAGGAACGTGTCTCTCCCCCTATCTGTCTCAGTGTGTACGTGTTTGTGTCTCAGTGTGCAGGAACGTACACGTCTCTCCCCAACTATCTCAACGTCTCAGTGTGGACGTGTTTGTGTCTCAGTGTGCAGGAACGTACACGTCTCTCCCCCTATCTCAACGTCTCAGTGTGGACGTGTTTGTGTCTCAGTGTGTTTGGAACGTGTACGTGTTTGTGTCCCCTATCTCAACGTCTCAGTGTGGACGTGTTTGTGTCTCAGTGTGCAGGAACGTACACATCTCTCCCCCTATCTCAACGTCTCAGTGTGGACGTGTTTGTGTCTCAGTGTGCCGGAACGTACACTCTCTTCCCCTATCTCAACAGTGTGGACATGTTTGTGTCTCAGTGTGGACGTGTTTGTGTCTCCGTGTTTGTGTCTCAGTGTGGACGTGTTTGTGTCTCAGTGTGCAGGAACGTACACGTCTCTCCCCTATCTCAACGTCTCAGTGTGGACGTGTTTGTGTCTCAACGTGTTTGTGTCTCAGTGTGGACGTGTTTGTGTCTCAGTGTGCAGGAACGTACACGTCTCTCCCCCTATCTCAACGTCTCAGTGTGACGTGTTTGTGTCTCAGTGTGCAGGAACGTACACGTCTCTCCCCCTATCTCAACGTCTCAGTGTGGACGTGTTTGTGTCTCAGTGTGGACGTGTTTGTGTCTCAGTGTGCAGGAACGTACACGTCTCTCCCCTATCTCAACGTCTCAGTGTGGACGTGTTTGTGTCTCACGTGTTTGTGTCTCAGTGTGCCGGAACGTGCACGTCTCTCTCCCCTATCTCAACGTCTCAGTGTGGACGTGTTTGTGTCTCAGTGTGCCGGAATGTACACGTCTCTCCCCCTATCTCAACGTCTCAGTGTGGACGTGTTTGTGTCTCAGTGTGGACGTGTTTGTGTCTCAGTGTGCAGGAACGTACACGTCTCTCCCCCTATCTCAACGTCTCAGTGTGGACGTGTTTGTGTCTCAGTGTGCAGGAACGTACACGTCTCTTCCCCTATCTCAACGTCTCAGTGTGTACGTGTTTGTGTCTCAGTGTGCCGGAACGTACACGTCTCTCCCCCTATCTCAACGTCTCAGTGTGGACGTGTTTGTGTCTCAGTGTGGACGTGTTTGTGTCTCAGTGTGCAGGAACGTACACGTCTCTCCCCCTATCTCAACGTCTCAGTGTGGACGTGTTTGTGTCTCACGTGTTTGTGTCTCAGTGTGCCGGAACGTACACGTCTCTCCCCCTATCTCAACGTCTCAGTGTGGACGTGTTTGTGTCTCAGTGTGCAGGAACGTACACGTCTCTCCCCCTATCTCAACGTCTCAGTGTGGACGTGTTTGTGTCTCAGTGTGGAACGTGTTTGTGTCTCAGTGTCAGGAACGTCAGTGTCTCCCCCTGTCTTGTGTCTCAGTGTGGACGTGTTTGTGTCTCAGTGTGCAGGAACGTACACGTCTCTCCCCCTATCTCAACGTCTCAGTGTGGACGTGTTTGTGTCTCAGTGTGCAGGAACGTACACGTCTCTCCCCCTATCTCAACGTCTCAGTGTGGACGTGTTTGTGTCTCAGTGTGCAGGAACGTACACGTCTCTCCCCCTATCTCAACGTCTCAGTGGACGTGTTTGTGTCTCAGTGTGCAGGAACGTACACTCTCTATCTCCCTATCTCAGTGTCTGTCTCAGTGTGGACGTGTTTGTGTCTCAGTGTGCAGGAACGTACACGTCTCTCCCCTATCTCAACGTCTCAGTGTGGACGTGTTTGTGTCTCAGTGTGCAGGAACGTACACGTCTCTCCCCCTATCTCAACGTCTCTTCCCCTATCTCAACGTCTCAGTGTGGACGTGTTTGTGTCTCAGTGTGCAGGAACGTACACATCTCTCCCCCTATCTCAACGTCTCAGTGTGGACGTGTTTGTGTCTCAGTGTGGACGTGTTTGTGTCTCAGTGTGCAGGAACGTACACGTCTCTCCCCTATCTCAACGTCTCAGTGGACGTGTTTGTGTCTCAGTGTGCCGGAACGTACACGTCTCTCTCTCTCCCCCTATCTCGTGTTTGTGTCTCAGTGTGGACGTGTTTGTGTCTCAGTGTGCAGGAACGTACACGTCTCTCCCCTATCTCAACGTCTCAGTGTGGACGTGTTTGTGTCTCAGTGTGCAGGAACGTACACATCTCTCCCCCTATCTCAACGTCTCAGTGTGGACGTGTTTGTGTCTCAGTGTGCAGGAACGTACACGTCTCTCCCCCTATCTCAACGTCTCAGTGTGGACGTGTTTGTGTCTCAGTGTGCAGGAACGTACACATCTCTCCCCCTATCTCAACGTCTCAGTGTGGACGTGTTTGTGTCTCAGTGTGCAGGAACGTACACGTCTCTCCCCCTATCTCAACGTCTCAGTGTGGACGTGTTTGTGTCTCAGTGTGCAGGAACGTACACATCTCTCCCCTATCTCAACGTCTCAGTGTGGACGTGTTTGTGTCTCAGTGTGCAGGAACGTACACGTCTCTCTCCCCTATCTCAACGTCTCAGTGGACGTGTTTGTGACGTGTTTGTGTCTCAGTGTGCAGGAACGTACACGTCTCTCCCCCTATCTCAACGTCTCAGTGTGGACGTGTTTGTGTCTCAGTGTGGACGTGTTTGTGTCTCAGTGTGCAGGAACGTACACATCTCTCCCCCTATCTCAACGTCTCAGTGTGGACGTGTTTGTGTCTCAGTGTGGACGTGTTTGTGTCTCAGTGTGCAGGAACGTACACGTCTCTCCCCCTATCTCAACGTCTCAGTGTGGACGTGTTTGTGTCTCAGTGTGGACGTGTTTGTGTCTCAGTGTGCCGGAACGTAAACGTCTCTCCCCCCTATCTCAACATCTCAGTGTGGACGTGTTTGTGTCTCAGTGTGCAGGAACGTACACGTCTCTCCCCCTATCTCAACATCTCAGTGTGGACGTGTTTGTGTCTCAGTGTGCAGGAACGTACACCTCTCTCCCCCTATCTCAACATCTCAGTGTGGACGTGTTTGTGTCTCAGTGTGCAGGAACGTACACCTCTCTCCCCCTATCTCAACATCTCAGTGTGGACGTGTTTGTGTCTCAGTGTGCAGGAACGTACACCTCTCTTCCCCTATCTCAACGTCTCAGTGTGGACGTGTTTGTGTCTCAGTGTGCAGGAACGTACACCTCTCTCCCCCTATCTCAACATCTCAGTGGACGTGTTTGTGTCTCAGTGTGCAGGAACGTACACGTCTCTCCCCCCTATCTCAACATCTCAGTGGACGTGTTTGTGTCTCAGTGTGGACGTGTTTGTGTCTCAGTGTGGACGTGTTTGTGTCTCATTGTGGACGTGTTTGTGTCTCAGTGTGCAGGAACGTACACGTCTCTTCCCCTATCTCAACGTCTCTCAGTGTGGACGTGTTTGTGTCTCAGTGTGCAGGAACGTACACGTCTCTCCCCCTATCTCAACGTCTCAGTGTGGACGTGTTTGTGTCTCAGTGTGGACGTGTTTGTGTCTCAGTGTGCAGGAACGTACACGTCTCTCCCCCTATCTCAACGTCTCAGTGTGGACGTGTTTGTGTCTCAGTGTGGACGTGTTTGTGTCTCAGTGTGGACGTGTTTGTGTCTCAGTGTGCAGGAACGTACACCTCTCTTCCCCTATCTCAACGTCTCAGTGGACGTGTTTGTGTCTCAGTGTGGACGTGTTTGTGTCTCAGTGTGGACGTGTTTGTGTCTCAGTGTGCAGGAACATACACCTCTCTCCCCTATCTCAACGTCTCAGTGTGGACGTGTTTGTGTCTCAGTGTGGATGTGTTTGTGTCTCAGTGTGCAGGAACGTACACATCTCCCCCTATCTCAACGTCTCAGTGTGGACGTGTTTGTGTCTCAGTGTGCAGGAACGTGTCTTGTGTCTCACGTCTGTGGACGTGTTTGTGTCTCAGTGTGCAGGAACGTACACATCTCTTTCCTATCTCTATCTCAACGTCTCAGTGTGGACGTGTTTGTGTCTCAGTGTGCAGGAACGTACACGTCTCTCCCCCTATCTCAACGTCTCAGTGGACGTGTTTGTGTCTCAGTGTGCAGGACCGTACACGTCTTGTGTCTCAGTGTGGACGTGTTTGTGTCTCAGTGTGCAGGAACGTGCACGTCTCTCCCCTATCTCAACGTCTCAGTGGACGTGTTTGTGTCTCAGTGTGCAGGAGGAACGTACACGTCTCTCCCCTATCTCAACGTCTCAGTGTGGACGTGTTTGTGTCTCAGTGTGCAGGAACGTACACCTCTCTCCCCCTATCTCAACATCTCAGTGGACGTGTTTGTGTCTCAGTGTGCAGGAACGTACACCTCTCTCCCCCTATCTCAACGTCTCAGTGGACGTGTTTGTGTCTCAGTGTGGACGTGTTTGTGTCTCAGTGTGCCGGAATGTACACCTCTCTTCCCCTATCTCAACGTCTCAGTGTGGACGTGTTTGTGTCTCAGTGTGCAGGAACGTACACCTCTCTTCCCCTATCTCAACGTCTCAGTGTGGACGTGTTTGTGTCTCAGTGTGCCGGAACGTACACATCTCTTCCCCTATCTCAACGTCTCAGTGTGGACGTGTTTGTGTCTCAGTGTGCAGGAACGTACACATCTCTCCCCCTATCTCAACATCTCAGTGTGGACGTGTTTGTGTCTCAGTGTGCCGGAACGTACACATCTCTTCCCCTATCTCAACGTCTCAGTGTGGACGTGTTTGTGTCTCAGTGTGCAGGAACGTACACATCTCTCCCCCTATCTCAACATCTCAGTGTGGACGTGTTTGTGTCTCAGTGTGCCGGAACGTACACCTCTCTTCCCCTATCTCAACGTCTCAGTGTGGACGTGTTTGTGGCTCAGTGTGCCGGAACGTACACGTCTCTCCCCCTATCTCAACGTCTCAGTGTGGACGTGTTTGTGTCTCAGTGTGCAGGAACGTACACATCTCTCCCCCTATCTCAACGTCTCAGTGTGGACGTGTTTGTGTCTCAGTGTGCAGGAACGTACACGTCTCTTCCCCTATCTCAACATCTCAGTGGACGTGTTTGTGTCTCAGTGTGCAGGAACGTACACCTCTCTTCCCCTATCTCAACATCTCAGTGGACGTGTTTGTGTCTCAGTGTGCAGGAACGTACACGTCTCTCCCCCTATCTCAACGTCTCAGTGGAAGTGTCTGCTCTCGTTGATCAACAGAGTGGAAATTAAGCCCAGTCAACAAGATGATGTGCTGTAGCCGTGGTGTGGTATGACTGACTGGCAGCTGTGGCTGTGGTGGCGGTGCATGGTGGAGCCCTGCTGAAGCGCAGCAGGAGGGCTTGTAAAGGTGAGGCTCCGGGACTCTGACCCCACAATAAGGGGCCCCCTGGGGAGGGTAATCACCATGAGGCAGCAGTCAGCAGAGCCATTGGCCCTCCATCACAAAGAGACCCCTCTCAGAGAGACATGGGCCAGGCTTTGTGTTCCCACACACTCCGAGTGTGCCACGCTCCAGGGGGTCCGAAAGCCACCGCAGGAGGCGCATTAAACCATTAAGAGTGTGGGGAGGGGGTCTGATAGGGGTGATACACAGACACACATACATACATACACACACACACATGCTGGTGGGGAATCACTCTAACACACGGAGATGTCCACACTATCACTCACCGGTAGCTTACTGGTTCGCTGGGTCACTCACTCACTCACTCACTCACTCACTCACTCACTCACTCACTCACTCACTCACTCACTCCCTTTCCTCTTTCTCTCACTCCCTTCACGTTCAGCACCACTGCACGGTCGGAGCTCGAAACACAAGCACTTCGCAACACCCGCCATAACATCTGCTAAACACGTGTATGTGACCAATAAAATGTTATTTGATTTGACATGCTGAGGCCTAATTAATAAGTAAAGGCACTCTTGTTCGCACACATGAGCTTATCGTGCAAAAAGAACAAGCCGGAGCAAGCATTAACGTCCACAAATGTAAGTACACTGTCATGTGATGTCACATTTTATTAGTCCCATACTGTTCACTGGTGGGTACATTGTTGGAGAGATTACATCATCCCTTACATATGCGTTTACATGCAGGTATTCGGGACACAACGTATGAGATCATGAAGATGTGCTTCGTCAAACCACATGGTTACAATACAATGTAAGTGTTGCACATGGGAAAAGAATAAGCATTACTGAGAACTACACTAGAACACACTTGAGTCTACTATCTATTGTGGTTGGAAGGATTGTTCAAGGCACAAGTAGGTCACTTCAAAATGCATCTGTATACTGCACAGTAGTTAAATGCGCTCACCACTCTCTTTAAAGTCCCCTGAGACGCCAACCATTCTCCCACTCCAAACGATTCATTGGGTAAAACAACCCTTGCCATCCGTTTAGGCACAGTTCTCTGCTCGATTGAATTAGAGCGCGGCCATGATTGCGAAAGGTGGTGGATTGCATCAGAGTAGCTCTGAAATCATCACCCTGGTCATGTGACCTTCCTGTTTGGACAGGAAGTGGGATGAGAGGAAAGACCAGAGATAAACCAAAACTTTCAGATTAAAATAAAGAGACTGACTTCAACCGCATCCGGCAAAAATATACAAAAAAAAAGTGAAAAAAGAGAACAGGAGAGAGGAAGGAAAGGAGGATAAGCAAAACAGAGTCTTTAATGAAAAATGTATGGATTTAAAATTCAGAGGCCTCCACTGCATTTTTCATCAGTAGCACTCATTCAGTCAGTGAGCGTCTCTCTCTCTCCTTCGCTCTCGGCCTCATTCACATCTCAGGGGAGAACGAAGAGGGAAGGAAGTCTGATTACAATGCAGCCCTGAGCCCAGGCTCATGGGGAGACAGACTAATGATATTCAAATAGACTTGAAGAGTGTCCACGGGAACTTATAGATTTTGCAATATGCTCCTCCAGCGTTTCCATATGCCTGGAATGTTGTTTAATGAACAGCGCTGAGCTGCCCGCACCGCCCCGCCCCGCCCCGCCCCGCCCCGCCCCGCACCGCCCCGCCCGGCCTCAACAGGCTCCAACCTCAAGTGACATAACACTGCATGTTTTGGTTAGATGGAAGAAGGAAAGAAGGGGGTAAGGGAGGGAAGGGAAGGGAGAGAGGGATGGATCCTCGCCTGAAAAGGGGCTGCAGCAGGATAATCAAGTAAAGAGGTGGAGAGCAGGGAAGTAGCGCGGGGGCTCCACTCTGGCCATGAATAATACAAGGTATGGTTGAGTGAGGGGAAGAGACTCATCCCAAATGGTGGCTGGTGGAACAACTCCACTCAGCTCTCCATACACATGCACGCAGGCACACACATGGACAAGAGGACACGCACACACCTGCTCAGCACTCTCCAACCCCCCTACTGATTCTAAAGAGCCCCGAGAGAGGCAGAGGAGCACCTCTTCATTAAATCAGCCTACCGACAAGACCCAAGAGAGTGTGTGTGTGTGTGTGTGTGTGTGTGTGTGTGTGTGTGTGTGTGTGTGTGTGTGTGTGTGTGTGTGTGTGTGTGTGTGTGTGTGTGTGTGTGTGTGTGTGTGTGTGTGTGTGTGTGTGTGTGTGTGTGTGTGTGTGTGTGTGTGTGTGTGTGTGTGTGTGTGTGTGTGTGTGTGTGTGTGTGTGTGTGTGTGTGTGTGTGTGTGTGTGTGTGTGTGTGTGTGTGTGAGAGACATTTGTGTGTGTGTGAGAGAGAGAGAGGGAGAGAGAGAGAGACAAAGGAGTGGAGAGAGCAAAAGTAAGACACTTAGCAGGTGGAGAGCAAAGAGTCCCAGGCAGAAAAGCGAATAAAGGGCAATGGTTCACATTGATATGGCCAGGATGAACCAGGAATAGGATCACGCAATGATATGCAAACATACACACACACACACACACCTCCCTCCCCACCCTTACATTCTCTTCCCATCTCTCCTGAATACTGTACATGCATGCACTCCCACACAGTATGTGGCCCTGCTCCAAGTCCCTCCCTGCTACGACGACAGGGTCAACCAGGGGGCTGTATGACTGAGCCAGTAACAAGAACGATGGAGTAATAACCTAACAACCTTCCTCTGCCAGGGGGACGTCCTGTACATGGGTACAACGGCTCTGATATCACACAGGTTCAACTCAACGTCATAGCAGAACAGCATGTCTTTCCAAGGAGAACGAGTCCTCATCGTTAGATATGGACCTTCTGTAAAGGTACAGAAACGTAGGGTTACCTTGGTCGGCAAACGAACGTACAAACGGATACCGATAGTAGAGATGCTGTTGAAAAGGACCAGAGCCACGTGATCGCGTTATAGCTATCCCTCACGTTGCATTACGTACTGTACAGGACTACCCCTTCCTGTCTCTGTCTCTGTGTTCATTTAAGTGAATGGTGATAGGCTGAGCAGAAGGAAGGACACACAGGGATGATGTCACGTCGCCACGGCTCCCCTGGCGTCCTCAGCATGCCCCCGTGGTGCTGTCACGGCGACAGGAGCCACGGGCTTCGTGTGACTGAAACCACAACCCTTCTGGTGTGCCTGAGTGATATCACTGGTCTCCATCTCTCACTGATATGGGCATTGAGACAGAGAAGCCTTATAGTGTGAGACGTTGAATCGACTGAGCCTCAGGGCAAACTACTTCCTACCGTATATCTTTCTTTTGTACAGTAACAGTGAATGAATCATCCCCCGGGTCTGCACAACAGAAGAACTA